>NC_079164.1:23728078-23764663 GCF_947568905.1 Ostrea edulis
AATGGAGCCACAATAGGGGATCAAAGTTTTACATACAAATATATAGGAAAAATCTTTAAAAATCTTCGTCCCAAGAACCACTGAGCCAGAAAAGCTGAGATTTATATGAAAGCTTCCTGATATAATGCAGATTCTAAATTGTTAAATTCACGGCCCCGGGGGGTCGGATGGGGCCACAATAGGGGATCAAAGTTTTACATACAAATATATAGGGAAAATCTTTAAAAATCTTCTTCTCAAGAACCACTGAGCCAGAAAAGCTGAGGTTTATATGAAAGCTTCCTGATATAGTACAGATTCTAAATTGTTAAAATCATCGCCCCCGGGGGTCTTATGGGGCCACAATAGGGGATCAAAGTTTTACATACAAATATATAGGGAAAATCTTCTTCTCAAGAACCACTGAGCCAGAAAAGCTGAGATTTATATGAACGCTTCCTTTTATAATACAGATTCCAAATTGTTAAAATCATGGCCCCCGGGGGTCGAATGGAGCCACAATAGGGGATCAAAGTTTTACATACAAATATATAGGAAAAATCTTTAAAAATCTTCTTCCAAAGAACCACTGAGCCAGAAAAGCTGAGATTTATATGAACGCTTCCTGATATAATGCAGATTCTAAATTGTTAAATTCACGGCCCCGGGGGGTCGGATGGGGCCACAATAGGGGGTCAAAGTTTTACATACAAATATATAGGAAAAATCTTTAAAAATCTTTTTCCCAAGAACCACTAAGCCAGAAAAGCTGAGATTTATATGAAAGCTTCCTGATATAGTAAAGATTCTAAATTGTTAAAATCATAGCCCCCGGGGATCGGATGGGGCCACAATAGGGGGTCAAAGTTTTGGGTTTTTTTTTGTTTTGTTTTTTTGTTGTTAGTTTTTTGTTGTTGTTTTTTTTTATATAGTGCAGATTCAAGTTTGTTAAAATCATGGACCCCGGGGATTGGATGGGGCCTCAAGGGGGGGGGGGGGGGCCTCAAAGTTTTACATACAAATTTATAGGAAAAATCTTTTAAAATCTTCTTCTCAAGAACCACTGAGCCAGAAAAGCTGAGGTTTATATGAAAGCTTCCTGATATAGTGCAAATTATAAATTGTTAAGATCATGGCCCCCCGGGGGTCGGATGGGGCCACAATAGGAGGTCAAAGTTTTACATACAAATATATAGGAAAAATCTTTAAAAATCTTCTTCCCAAAACCACTAAGCCAGAAAAGCTGAGATTTATATGAAAGCTTTCTGATATAGTGCAGATTCAGGTTTGTTAAAATCATGCCCCCCTGGGGTAGGATGGGGCCACAATAGGGGATCAAGGTTTTACATACAAATATATAGGGAAAATCTTTAAAAATCTTCTTCTCAAGAACCATTGGGCCAAAGAAGTTCACATTTACATGAAAGCTTTCTGACATAGTGTAGATTCAAGTTTGCAAAAACCATGGCCTCCAGGGGAAGGTTTGGGGCCATAATAGGGACTACGGTTTTACATGCAAATAGATATGGAAAATCTTCTGATATGGACCAAGGTGACTCAGGTGAGTGATGTGGCCCATGGGCCTCTTGTTTTTTATCTTATGTTTGTTTGTTTTTTCTTTTTTAAATAAAAAAGGAAATTATTCAAATCGTGTAATGGTATATCAAAATTCACTGAGACATCTCAAGTCTTTACCGTTATTTACTAGTATCTAACATCTGAAATAATGAAGTTAAGAAGAAGTTGATGTTTTCTTAATTTAAAATTTCGAATTTAAATAAACGGGAAAATTGAATTATTTTTATTTATACAGTGCATCTATTTTACTTTTCAGATATTTTGATTGTATAGCTTTTTGGTCGACTTTTTACAAAAAATCCTAATGATATTGACCATCGTTAAAGTCTTTTGGGTAGCATATTGTATTTACTATATACCATTCAAAATTTTCAGCTTGTAAACCCAACTTCAACATCTAAACAACAACAACCCCTCTTTTTTTTTTTTTTTTATGAATATCGTAATATTAATGAGTGCATATCTATTTCATTAAACTATAACAATTTAACAGCACATATTTGTTTCTTTTTTGTAACTTTTTTTTAATAACACGTACCTCTTTATAGAAATAATAACACATTTCATTGATTATTATCTTAAATTGCATGGGTTTACTTCATTTTATATTTATTCAAAAGCTTCTACATGAGAAGAAAAAAGATTCCGGTCGATGAAATCCAGAAACAGGAGGGGGAAAATTCTATACCAGGGCGGTTTTTCCGCCCGAGGGGTGGGGGGGGGGGACTCTATACTGACTTTGTACATAGGGGAAATTATATGCTGGTGCGCTTTTCCCCCTGTGGGAAAAATCTATCCTGGGCCTGTTTTTCAGAGGGAAGGTCTATGCAGGGGGAAAATCTATGCTACAACACCGCACGGAGTTTGTTGCTGATCTAGACCCAGGAATTCTTTTTTTTTTTTATATTTTATTTTGAGCAGGATCTTGTGTATCACAATCAGCATCTCATGTTTGTTTTGTTTTTTTTAAAAAGGAAATTATTCAAATCATGGTATATCAAAATTCATTCAGACATCTCAAGTCTTTGCCGTTATTTACTAGAAGCTAACATTTGAAATAGTAAAGTTTGGGAAGAAGCTCATGTTTTTTAAATTTAAAATAAACGGGAAAATTAAATTACTTTTATTTATATAATGCATTCATTTTACTTTTCAGATATTTTGATTGTATATCGTTTAGTCGACTTTTTACGAAAACTCCTAATGATATTGACCATCGTTATTTAAAGTCTTTTAAGAAGCATAATGTATTTACTATATGCAATATTCAAAGTTTTCAGCGTGTAAACCCAACTTCAACACCAAGAAAAAAAATCGTTTATTTTATGAATACCATAATATTAATGAGCGCATATCTATTTCATTAAACTATAACTATTTAACATTACATATTTGTTTCTTTTTTGTTACCTTTTTTTAAAATAAGATGTATACCTCTTTGTAGCAACAAGAGATGTTTGTAAAACACATATTCCCCCCCCCCCCCCCCCCCCCCCCGGTGCAAAATTGAAAAGGGTTTTATACATACATCATTTAATTGATAGTAGCATCATCAATTCAAAATATTGAGCAGACAATATCTTCCTATGTCAAGAGTGAATTGACCTAAAAATCAATAGGGATCATCTTCTCCTTAAGTTGTACCAGTGTACCAAGTTTGGTGTCAATTAAGGAAATAATTCTTAAAATATAGTAGGCAATATATTACTATGTCCAGTCTAACCCTTGACCTTTGACCATGTGACCTAAAAATCAATAGGGGTCATCTTCTCCTGAAGATGTACCAGTGTACCAAGTTTGATATCTGTCAAGAAAAAGGTTCTCAATATATTGAGCGAACAGTATATTCCAATGTCCAGTTTGGCCCTTGACTTTTGACCATGTGACCTAAAAATCAATAGGGGTCATCTTCTCCTGAAGATGTACCAGTGTACCAAGTTTGATATCTGTCAAGAAAAAGGTTCTCAAGACATTGAGCGAACAGTATATTCCAATGTCCAGTTTGACCCTTGGGGGGGGGGGGGGGGGCATAATAATAATAAAGTTCATTGATTATTATCTACAATTGCATGGGTTTGCTTCATTCTATATCTATTCAAAAGCTTCTACATGAGAAGAAAAAATTCTTGCTATGGCCTTTGAACAACTCAACATTTAGATATATAATATCGACGACGTTTTATCTATCAACAACGATCATTTTCATTCATATGTTGATTCGATATATCCCAGTGAACTGGAAATAAAAGACACACAGAGTCTTCCACATCTTGCTTAGATATTCTATTGAAAATAGATGCAAACTAACAATAAAATCCGGAAACAGGATTTTTCCGTCCAGGGGAAAACTCTAAATAGCCTACTGATTTGTACATAGGGGGAAATTACATGCTATGGCGCATTTTCCTCTTATTGGGAAAAATCTATCCCAGACCAGTTTTTCCGGGGGGAAAGTCTATGCTACAACACCGGCATGCTCCACCTTTGAGGGTGTTAATTACTGTGCATTTGAATCTTGTCCGAAATATCTGACGATTTGCCACGGCGTGGCACGGTAAATAGGCCTATCTAAATCATAAAAAAGGGCTATCTACTGTTATCTGCAACGCGTTACGTATACGTTTTGGGGTACTAAAATCCCGAGTACATTACGATACCAAAATATACATCGGGTTCGTATCCTCTATTTAAAAGATTAAACTGACAAGAAAAATTTTCTATGAATATCAAGGAAATTGCATAAAATATAGAGAGATTTATGAACAATATCGTATGCTTCATGCGGCTTATTCCATTTCTCTTTGAATTCATTTGTTTCTCTTTCATGTGTACATGTCTATATCAACATTTTAACAAAACGTGTCCTAATTATTATCAATATTATTTTTAAAAAAATTATTTTTCAACATTCTGTACATAGTTCATGGTATATCAATATTATTTACGAAATTAAAATATTACCATCATGCTATTATAGCATCTAACATCAGGACGTTGCAGGCAACGCTCCACAGTAAAATCCCCGATTTTCTCGTAGAGCGTTGCAAATAACGAGTATATATAGGTTGACGCAAAAGCCTCGTTTGCGGAGCATTATGGGAAGGCCAGGGCACCAGGCTAACGCCACTCGCAGTACAGCGAGCCAATCAAAAGCTGTCTTTCGTTTTGGATATGTGTAAGGTTCATGCCAGACGTAGTGGCGGTATAATGATGTATCATTGAGAATTATGTAGATCTTGACGCTCAGTAATTTCAAAGCTTGCCACATTGATTACATCGGCGAAGGTAACTCTTAACGTTCTGTAGCATATATTTCAGTATCTTTTGAATAGCTCTTTTAAATTTGATCATTGAGCAAATGTACTTTCGTTTTCGTTATGACGATATGTTCTCCCATTTTGATGAATCGGAGTAATATGTCACTGTCAGTTGTGTATTATGAATATTAACGTAATTTAATTTGTAAACCCGTTAAAAATGTCATGCTCCTATTACACTTAAATTGCTTAATTTTCTTGAAAGAAGTAAAAGTGTCACGAATACTTTCGTTTTCAGTTTCTGAGAAAGCACGTAAGAACTACGAACTGATAGTGTATGTTTCACCGCCTACCTTGAAGGCTTCATGTCAATTTTTTTCAAATGATTTTTTTGTATGACAGTATAGATATTTATATAAATTTTCATAGCAGTTGACTTTGTTGACAAAACAACGAGAGGTAATTCTAATTTTAACTATGATTATATTACTTAATATTATATTTATATATATATATATATATATATATATATATATATATTAGAAGTTGATTCGGCAGGCACAGTTGTAAATAAATATTGAAAATCAGAATGACACATTCCATAAAAAACAATCATTTACTGCTAGCGCTTTCTCCATGTCTACATGGTTCATCAGGCAGTTCAAATATGTATACAAAAATTGTTTAGCAACGTCTTTGTTATGACGTCAATTAAACGAGTCCTTTATGACGTCATAATAACGTTAACCGGTAGCATTTGGTAATTGTTTATTTTGTAAAAATATGCTAAATTGTAGTTCAATTGTTCAAATAATTATTTTCTATTAAAGACCCATTTTTAAGCCACCTCCCTTAAAAGTTACCTGGACAAGGATAAAAAACACACCGCTTGTCAATCATATAATAGACAATAGCTCAGGTCCTGATTGACAGCTTTAACCAAGCGAGTCACCTGGGTATCCGAGACCGGAACGTGTTGATAGCAATTAACGGCACGCGTATCAGCCCCTTTCATCTACCGCAAAGATAACTTCTCTGAATTGTTTTTTAAATTATGAGACGATAATTACCTGAGCTACGTATCTGTACATTAAAAATAAATCAGTCATAGTCATATTGTATCCCGACGAAAATGTCATATAAGATCACTGTGCAACTTTCAGAGGAGAAATTAGCGGCAATTCGTGCTTTATTTGCTCATAGCGATTGGGAATGGGATCCAGAAAAGGAAGAAGTTTCCGAAACAACATCAGCCTCCGTGCAGCTTCCTAATCCTATCATTCCTCCTCTAGCATCATTGATAGAATGCCCGGATTGCCTCTGTCGGCCATGTGTTATGTCAGAAAACAACAGACAATCTTGGTGGCCCGATCGACCAAAACCGGCATCCCGAAAAAACAGTAATGGCAGAAAAAATTTATATAAAAAATTCTGGACAATGCTTTGCCATCGAGGAGCCTGGAATGATGAGCGATATCAGGGGAAAAAATCCAGAGCCATACAAACGGATTTGAGACGAAAGCAGTTTGTGTGGCAGACTTACGGAACAAAGCGGGAAATCATGCCAAACTGTGTAATTCGTCAAGTCAGAGAGTGGTTGCCAAATGTAGATGGACAGCCTTACATGGGACATATGTGGCAGTGATTGAAGCCTAAACTTATTTATAATACAAAATTTAAAAAAAAAAAAAAGGTTCTACAGCAGGGGGGCCTCCACGTGGCTAGAACTGGAAACGTTGACTTATTGGGTATATATTGAATATATTTGATTAATAAATTTCACTCTATACTTCAATGGCTAACGTCCCTGGAATTAAATGTTTACAAAAATATATATATATAGAAGGGGGAGTACATATCATGATTTATACAAGTGTCACTAGCCCCCTTCACACCCAATCTAATTGATTCTGGCATGGGGATTCCTTGTTCATTAGGATAATTTGTCCTCTACACCCAGAACGCCAAAGACTCCGGGTAGTGCACAGAAACGTTCCAGCTCATTCAAGTTAGAATTACCAGGGGATTCTACTGTGTCGCAGAGAATTAGGGAGAAAATCGCATTCGTGAAACAGAGATCCAGTAAAAACTTAGCAAAGGACCAGCGTCTCAACAACGCAGATGTGATTGAACGGGCCCTGGACTTTCTTATTGAGAGGGATTGTTCCGAATCCAACGAAAGAGTAGATATTCCAAGATGTGATGGGAAACATGTTTATTTTATGTGTACGGATAGTGCAGTTTCTCAACTTCTAAATTCAGTCAAACATCACCACGATACATGTCATTCCCGACTTGAATTCCAACCGGATCAGATTTTGATGTGTGGAACTGTAGCATCGTTTCAATTCAGTTGCAATTCTGGACACTCACTTTCGTGGAGTAGCTCTGTTTACCTGCAGAATGGGACTTTTCTGGCAAATGCCAGATGGATTCACTCATGCTATAGTACGGGGTTGCTTTCAGGACAGATAAACAGACTTCAAGATGGACTAGGATTTGTAACACCCACAGCAAATCATGTGCGTGATCTGATGGCGAAATATACAGAAGCAGTCAAGCTTACTACAGACCGTGCATGTGACTCCGCACTTCAAGAGGAAATTGGACTATCTTATGAGAATGGTGGTGCGATAGCAATTTTGACCGATGCCCGTCATGGAGGTAGGAGAAATGCAAAAGATACGAACGTTGTGTGTATCGGCCAGGAGACGCACAAAGTTTTGAAAGAGCAACACATCACAAAAGAGGATGACCGGTGTACTCAAAGACACGAACTTCTAGGGACAAGGAAATTATACGAGTTCTTTGACAGCGAGATATCGTCTGTTGGTGGCCCAGTTACCATCCACATCCATGCCCATGACAGAAACACGAGCATTAATAAGTTTATTCGGGAGGAAAGACAAGACACTATCAATCAAAATGATACCTGGCATGCTGCAAAGTCCGTAGAGAAGCAAATGTGCAAAGTGGCCAAGGGTGCGCTGAAACACCACGGAAAGACTTGGCATGAACAGATTTCTGACAAAGTACACTCAGTAAGAACTCACGTGCAATACTCTATGAGAAACTGCGATTTAGATCCGTCAATATTACGATCACGACTAGACAACATCGTTCCACACTACAAAAATGATCATGTGCACTGCCCACCCCAAAGTAGATGTAAAACAGACCCAAACTACGAGCCAAGCAAACATGTTTCACGACAAAAGAACCCAGTTAGGAGATGATTCCTACAACATGAGAACGGGATTAGCCATTTGTCACTGGAACGAGAATGTTGACAGACAGTCCACCGGAACGTATCAGTATCCGACCGGGAAAACGAAAAGAATCCTTGGGCAAAGAACATTTCAGTACCGTGAGGATATCTGGAGACACTTTATCTACTCTTTGACAGTGTAGCATTAATGAAGATAATTTTATAACAAATTCCAATGGCTATAAACTAATATACATATATGTGAAATAAAATAAAATATGTCATATTTTTATACATGTACTCTTTATGAATTGAAGACTTATTTTTTTTTGTTCCTCAAGCACGGACAGGTAGATTTCTAACGCGTCCTGTCTTTGTGTATTTCTCTGAGTGTCACGGGATATAGCAATTAACACCTTGGTAGACCCTGGCCACTCCAGGTAAATAACATCTGTTTAGAATAGGCCCCGCCTACATTTTCACCGACCGTACGGTCATGAGATGGGTCTTTAAGGCTTGGATTGAAAAGTTTAATAAAATAGTCCTCTTTGGCTTTGCGAGTTATATCATTTTCAGTCCACATTTTAAAGAACGGGAACACTTTAAATTTACCACCCCCGCATTCCACAAAATGTTCACTACATGGGGTGTTCCGCACACTAGGATCTTTTACTTGTTGTTTGTGCACCCTCACTCGTGCATTAAATTTGTTTGTTCGTCCTATGTAGTTTTCTCCACAAGTTGGGCAAGTGGCACAGTAAATAAGGTTCTCAGATTTACAGTTCATGTTGGCATTGACTTTCAATATTTTCCCAGATTTAAAAGTAATGGAATCACCCTCTTCTATGTATTCGCACGTCCCGCAGCGTGGGTCACCACATTTTTTGACGTATTTGACCTTTTTCAGGGAGAAATTGGCTCTAGTTACTAGTATTTTTAGGCATGGTGCCTGACGTCGGCTGTTAATAATTTGAGATGAATTCACCACATTTTTCATATTGTTGGATTGTTCCAAAA
This sequence comes from Ostrea edulis, assembly GCF_947568905.1. NCBI lineage: Eukaryota > Metazoa > Mollusca > Bivalvia > Ostreida > Ostreidae > Ostrea > Ostrea edulis. The sequence continues at coordinate 23,737,118 of NC_079164.1, forward strand.
TTGGAAAAAATCGTTTAGCTGTATTTAAGATATTGTGATTCCTTGGATTGTGTGTGACGACAAAAGGCACATTGTTGTTCTGTTTGGTATCTTTTTGGCAGGTTTTCCGAAGTTCTGAAATAGGTATTTTTTACCTAATTCTTACATAATTCCAAATTCAACAATACGTAAAAAACGATTAGAAGAATTAAAGATACATTTGATACGACAGCATTACCCAGAAAACTTTATTGATACTGGAATCCAACAAGCAGAAAAAATACCTATTTCAGAACTTAATTTGGAAATCCTGCAGGTGAGCTAAAAAAAATAAAATTTTAAACAGGTATTATTAAATTGTCCCTAAGGTTGAATTTTGTTTATCTTGATGTCATGGGTAACCTGGTTCAAAGATCTATTTCTTCGACTCGTGGGTGGGGGAAGGTGGCTCCAGACAACTAGAGACGGTCTCTCATGTTGTTTCTAACTTCTTCGAGGGCCATCTCTGGATTTTTCTCTGGTACAAAGGCTTAAAAGATAGTATAATGAATTATTTGAGAGGTTGCATAACAGGTTTTGTAAATGAACATCATGCAAAATTTAAAATATCTATGTCTTGAACTTATATATATGCACCTTCTGCATCATCTTCCCTTTTATCTAAGCCATCTTTGGTCTCCCAGGCGTTTTCTTGTCACACTGCATGATGTCAGTTCATCCACTGAAAACAGTGCCTTATAAAACAGTCACTTGATGATATTCTAAATTCATAACTATCTCTTCAAGTCCATGCTACAATGAAAGAGAACATGTACTAGATAAAAATATTGGAAACAGGATGATAATTTGTTAAGGAGTGACAATTCCACTAGACTACCAAAAAAGACTTGAATTATTATAAACCAAAAGTAAAAATACTAACCAGCAACGCCGTGTATTTTGAACAACTAGGCCTATCCCCCAGTTTCTGGGTGTAAGGCGAATCCTATGTCCCTATCTGGAAGCCATTCCATCCATGCTTGATTGCATACTGATTCTGTTGAATGTTCTCCATCCTTGCAAATATTTCACTGATTTCGCGCCCAGAAAGGAACATTGAAAAAAGCGCTTTAATCACTTGCGTGAACGTCATGTCGTACACTGACTGACTCGTACCCAGGTCAACACGTAACCAACAGACGATCAGTAAAAAGTTACACAATCGACCAGTGGAAACCCAGTGTATAAGAAAATCATATATATACATATGATATATTTTATATATGATATATCTTATATCGAATTAGAACGGGGAGAAGAAATAAACACGACAAGCTTCGTACATTGTACAAGTTGACCGAAACGACATCACCGGAAGTTACAACTTACAAAGAAGTCATTTATGATTTAAAGATTTGTGAATGGAAATCAATAACGTCGGAATGAAAAAGGACTACGGTAACGGATGACACTCTGTAAGTACCATATGCTTATTTTGTTTACGTTTGTAAATGATTAAATGCATTGGAAAAATACACGCTTCATCACTGGACCACTCGAAATTCCTCGATACAATCATTCTATTTACAGCTTAACATATCAAAACAAACTATTCTTTTTTTTAACGTAAATCATTGACTGGTTCGATCTAGATGGAAAGGGTATAATCATTAGAACATTGTATCATGGATATCCATCATTATGACTCTGTTTCGATCAGTTGACCTTGTTCTGTAATTATTACTGCTTCGTAAAATAACTACGGACAGTACGGTTACAAAATTTAGCATGGCAAGCTGATTGTATCCATCAGTGATAATTTATTGCTATTTGCACCTCAAAACATTGATGTGTCAAAGAAACTTTTCTATATATAAAATTTTCAATCAGTGTCTTGAAAATTAAGTTTCTTAATTAATAATTTGTAATTAATTATTATTGCAGGAGATTGAGAACCTAAAAGTTACATGCTGTGCAAGAAAGATGTAAACATGTGAATTCTTAAATGTACTAAATATTAAAACATCAACTGCAATCTTTAGTGGTGACATCCAAAAGTTGATATGCCATCGGTACTTCAAGTGATACGACCGTGACATTGGAAAATCCTTTTAACTTATCATCACTTGAGCCTGAATTGCAATCCTTTTGATACAGACATTTTTTTAAAGTTCGACTTCGAACATTAATGCTGCTGTGTCATATCTGGAAATGGAAAAGCCTACCACAGAATCTGATGAATTTTTGAACATGATTCTTTCACAAAAAGGGATCTTCTTTATTTTGAAGAAGGTAGCCCAGGAACTGGAAATCTGTTATCAAAATGATCTTAATAATACACTGGACAATATTTATTCTAACCTAAAAAAAACAAAACATGACAAACCCGATTGAACTCCTGTGATGAAGCATCTCAAAACTCAAATTATGGTAGTCTTTCAAGTGACATTGAGGATTTCAATAGCGCATTTGACAGTAAAGTGATTTTTATTCAATTTCAGACTGTTGTCATTCTAAATTTATAAGAAGTGTTCTCATAGCCAACATTTTTCAAGTCAACTTTTGATGAAATATAGTCTTTTCTATTACAACTTATTATGACATGATTGTTGTTGTATACATAAATGTTCTTATCCACGAATCATTCACTGTTCTTATAGGTTTTTTTTAGCCTGAACTATGTAGCAATGACATGTCAAGGTAATCCAGAAAATGTAAAGTCTTTTCTTTGATATGACAAGGCTTTAAGTTTGTAACAATTAATATCTTAAAGTCCTGTAACCCTCATTTAAGTCCTTTATAATCTGACTTCACTGGTTGTAAGATTTTGAGGGTAATTGCAAGACTTCTCTCTTTGCATACTTTTAATACGAAGTCCTGGAAAGCAATGTAAAGTCTTGCATTATCTTAAGGAAAGTCCGTGCTTTTACGTATCCGGTTTTAAATTTTAAACACCGACTAGAAAGTTCCAGTTATAACTTCTTTGTTTGATGTTTGTAGTTTACGAGAACTGTACGAGTAAAATTTAGCATTCAAATGTGAATCTTAGATATATTTACCATGAATTATTATAGTGTGAAGTCATCACTAGCTCCAATGGTACAAAGCAATGTAATATCTACATTGAAAGGCTCATAGGCTTAAAAGGCTCATAGCTTGCAATCTAAGCCTGAACAAGTTAAAAATCATACATAGGCGTGATCCTCACAGTGGAATTTACACTGAATTTTAGGGAGTGTGTTTGGTTCAAAGAAACCCAGAATTATAAATCCTCAGAAAATCATCAGCAAAGTTGTTGAATATTTGAACTCTTCTGCACAAGTACTTTCAAGAAACAAAATTATTTGTACATGAGCTGTAGTTGCTAGAATCTACATATATGTTACACTATATTTATTTTTTCTATAAGTATGAGATAGCATGTATGTATTTTTATGTATTATATGATTGATAGCCAAACAAAAAAAAAAAGAATAACACACACACCAAAAAAATTGACGTGAGAAAAAGGAAGGGGAGGGGGTGACCCCCCCCCCCTCCCACTCCTTGTGTTCTAATTGTCTGGTAGGACAACATTTTCAGTATGTTTTACATATATATATATTGTCATATTCTGTTAATCTTGATTTTAAGACTATATTTGCTCTTACAATTTACTATTTTCAAAGTGTGCAAAGAATAATTGTAAAACTTAAATTTAAAAATGGGGGTTTACATATTCAAGAGACCATTTTGCAAAATATCTCTGGTCAACTATGGTAAAATATGTTTTTTTGTTAACCTTAGATATAATTCTAAATATTTTTAAAGAAAAACTGGTATGTAAACAATTTAGATTTTGAGAATTTTTCAAAATTGTGATATTCTGTGATTTTTTTCTGAAGGATGCGAGCAGATTAAACAGCAATTGTGTATGTTTTCAATTGAATATCTATAAAAATTCTCTCAGTAAATGAATAGCTATTGGTTTTTATATATTATAGCTTAATATGATGTGCTTTGGTGCATATTTTTAATAAAACATGAGATAATGCATTCTTGTGTTAGAATTTGGCTTTTGCATTTGGGGGTATATGTGCTCTGTAGCACATAGTATAAAAATAAACCTGCAAAGGTAGTCTTATATGGGCTTTTTAGTTAGTTTATGAGTTGTTAGTTATTTAAATGAAAAAAAAATTTGATTGACAGAAATTTCTAATAGTATTTACCTACCTTAAATGTATCAAGTATGAGATTTTTAGGGAATTTCTGGGACAATGTTTTCGTCTTCATTTTATTATAAAGTCCTGAAAAACACAAGAATGTCCTAGAAAAACCTGCTGCTATGAGAGTGGGACTTTGTAAGACATTTAGGTAATAAATATGTCCTAGAAATTCTTGCAAAGTCACTCTTGATGTAAGTGGGATATTCCAGGACAAATGCAGAAACATGAAGTCCTATATTATCCCACTGCATTAGGACATGGGAGAAGTGGGACTTCACAAGGAAGTCCCAGGACTTCCAGGGATATCCTTCAATTAAGCAAAAAAGTGAGATTTATTTTCAGAGGGGCACGACAATTCGAAAACAAGCCTACGATGATTCCTTATGTCTCACAACAGCAAATATTACCGTAAAAAAGTTTGTAAAGTGATGAAAACTTCTTGTTTTGTTCTTTTTTTCCCTTTTCTTTTAGTTGAAATCATTTGCTGATATGTTGGTAGAAAATTCCCAATTTCGATTTTGACACTATTTTCCCCAATATTGAATGGGTACCGGAGCAGTACCAATGGGTAGGGAAAAAAATGCTGCCTTACTTGCAGTTTTATCTGATACAAGTTTAAAAAACATATTTATTTCTATTTATTAGGGTTAAAACTAATGAATTATCAAATAAAATATATAGGTCATTACACTTTTTAAGATGCTAGACATACATAAACAGAATCATATATCAATGTCAGAAAATTGCAATTTTCCTTCAACATTTCATATCTTGTAATCGTTGTAATTGTTTTGATGACTTTACTATCAAAATTTCTCAAAAACTGGGTTAAATATTATAGTATTCATAACAATTTTATGAAACTATTTCTTTACAAAAATATACAAAATGTCTGTAAAAAATAAAGGAAATCTATCGCATAATAGACTTCACTTGATAAAGAAATCAATAAAAACAGAGTTATTGCCCATGGATTCAATATTTTGAAACATATCATTGATTATTCATCTATAATTTAGACTTTTTAAATAGTTTAGTTTTAACAAAATTATTTACAATAACTATCGGAAAAGACTCCAACAAAATTTATTTTCGTATCATGCATATATCTAAATAAATCATTGATTTTGCAAAATCTGATGACATCACAGGAGGATGGAATTACTTTAATGTCAGATGGATCTATGCTTATTTCACAAACGAATTCCAGGTTAAGCTTTAATTTGAAACACAGAAAGATACCAATCTTTTTCAAGATATGAAGCACATTACTGTGGATTTATAGTAAGTGTGAACGAAACATATCGGCAAGTACATGACGTGCTCCAGATAGTTCATTGGAAAGTCCCTGAGTGATTTTAAAGAGCGCTTTTGATTGGTCGGTTAAATTATAGGTAGGCGTTCCCAAGTATTTGGCATTATATTATCTCGTGCTTAACAAGTGTAAGTTTCACTATTTGATTTCAATGTAAGTTGCACTGTACGTAGCGTGAGATTCAATATCGGTTTTGATTTGACAACGGAGATTTGAGATTACGTTAATAAAATGTCTTGTAAAGTTTATCTTATATATACTAGATATCTACATGTATAAAAGTGATGGGATATCTTATAAAGAAAAAAATATAAGATGTCTTATAAAGATACAAGATATCTCGTTAACTGTAGAAGATAAAACTTTTATCAGATACCTTATAGATTTTATCTTTTAAACAGGAACTTACTTATAATCCATCGCAGTATCAATAGGTATGGAAGGGGGGCATGAAAGGAGTTTGAAATAAAAAGGCGGGATACAGGGTGAAAAAGGCGGGCTCCGATATGTAAAGAAAAGGCAGGATAGCAGTATCCCAGAATTCAAATAGTGTTGAATATTGAAAAAAAGAAGAAGAAAAAAGATGGGATCGAAAATGCTGCGAGAAAAGGCAGGATCTGCAGTTGCCTCTATATCCCAATAAAAATTGAAAGGTTACTCCCTTAAATTCCTGTAGATACTTGTCAGTTTTAAGTGATCAGAAATATCAGTACATGTTTCTATATACGATTTTGTCCGTTTAAGAACAATATTTGTTGTCTCTTTCACATTTGCAGTTTCCATATCGTTATTTTTAAATAAATCTCTCAGAGGATATTTTCGAAATCTTACAAAGCATTGGATAAGGGCAAGATCAAAAGATCGATGTCGGAAAAATTTCTAAATTCAAATAGTTAGGGGGAAGAGGGGGTAAAAACTCGTAAGTTTCTGTCATCCGACATCGGTTACACTTTAATATGGAAAAAAAGACAACTGACTTTAAAACCACATAATAATACATTTTAATAAACATTTAATAGTTTCAATGTACACTTTCATTTGAATTACTTGTTAATCGACTAGTTTCAACATACTTCATATTTAGTTTTGTATTGGGGGGGGGGGGGGGGGGGGGGTGTCTTTGTGAGAACTTTCTCAAACATTGAACATTTGATCTCGCCCCTAAAATAATTTGTCAGATTAAGTAATAAGATCAATTGATATTCTACTTGGAGAAAACATTTATTTTCAACACACGGCAATTGGATGCTTTGATGTCTTTTACTGTTATATATACCCACATTTTCGTAAGAAATTCGGAAGTAACCATCGCTAGATACTGTTAATTGAATGAACAACTGCAAGTTCTGTGAATTCTAGCAAAAACTAAATTCTGCAAACCATCCCTCTCCTGTAACACATATTATTAAAGAAATTCAGCATTTCGTTAGCATTAGACGCGCCTTCTATAACGTCATGATAAACCACAGGGGCTAAGCTGGTTTTAGGCCCGAACTTTGTGATTTATGGTATCACAAAGTTCGGGCCCAAAATGGGCTAAGCCCTTGTGTAATAAACCACAGCAAAGGTTGATTGTTAATGTTGCATTACTGGCATACCTTTGAACCTATATCGCTGGTCCACCCCAAACTGCATGTCCATGATTTCGATTACCCGTTGTACGAATGACACTCGCTTTGTCAAAAAGAAATAAATATATATATATATAAAACTGACTCTGCCTAAATTGCAATAAAATCAGTAGCAAAGAATTAGTATTCCAAAACTTTGTTCTTGTTCAGACCACAGGGGCTCGTAACGAATTGACCCTCTCTATTCTATATTTACATTTACTTGTAAATATAAAAAAAGACAAAAATTTCGTGACGAGCCCTTGTGTTCAGACGAAATATGCTTCTCTTGGATTTTGTTTGCAGTTTCTTGAAAGTCATTTCCCAAAAAAATTCTCGCAGCTCTACAAATTAAAGACACCGATGGTACATTGTCAGGGGTACAAATATTTCTTCTTAATAAATTTTGTCAGATTTCTCTATTATATACACTTGATTTCTTTTTAATTTCATACTCGATAAGGGCTATTCCAGAAATAAATACATGGGGGGGTCGGGAGGCACCTTTTGTATATACCAAGCACCCATAAAAAAAAATAAAAAATTACCCCATGACCCATCAAATTAATAAACTCATTTTACAATGACCCATCTAAAAAAAACAACAAAAAACTAACCAGACCCACCACAAAAATATTTTTAAAAATGAAAACGGTACAAATCTCGCGAGGTTTTCGGGACAAACATTCTAGTCAATGACGCGGTAATGCCTGTGCGACATTGTATCACAGTAGTTCTGAAGAAACGATGTCACATCAACAATCAAAGGCATCTATGGCGGGAATGTTGGAAAGATTGGGAGTCCAAACGATGCTATTATCATGAAATGGGTATGGATATGTTTTTCCACGAATCGTTCGTCTTCTAATGGAGCCCGCGCCCGGAGGCCTCTATCACCATCACACCGACTGATAAATATAACGCATCGGTACCCTCGTATAAATCAACTAAGGTTTGCCTATTTTTATTAGAAAACGGAATACCTATTGGTTTCAAAATATTCCCAAAATCGATGCACTGTAAACTGTAATAATCTACAGAACAGAGTTCGCCGCCATCACGTCCAAAGGGACCCTACTAAACGCGCCTCTAATTTGAAGAGTGCTGTTATGGAAAGTTATGCGCTGCAAAGAGCGACAACTCGAATAGTTCTATGTTACTGCCGATTTCCGATTTCGAAAGCAGCATTTCGAAAGCACGTTTTCAATTTTCCCTCCGACGTTTTGGAACCAACACGACAAGAGCGACAATAAAAATATTCTGAAAACTCAACACCCACATGGCACAAAATAAAACAATAGAAACTACCCACTACCCATAATAAATATTTTTTTAACAGTCCAACCACGGACCAATTAAAATATGAAAAAATACGACCACCCATACAAAAAAATATCGTTTGCCGCCCGACCCCCCCCATTTGATCATTTCTGGAACAGCCCTAAACAGAAGTACATCCGGTGTGAGCTTTGTTGGCGACACTTTCGGTGCAAGAGTTCCCATGATTGACAATTTTATTATGTGGCCTTTGCGACGCCTAATTTCTTACTGATTTTACCATAAAATAAACCCTCGGCATGTAATTTTAAAATCAACGTCATTGTTTTAGTTGGTGCAATGTATTGGTTTTCCCTTTTCGCAGAGTCTCTTCCATCGTGGTAAAAGATTATGTAATGACACACTGGTGTAAAGACACGTGTGCCCATCTAAAATTATTTTTATTCCCGCCCCTTTAAATATTGGTCCAAGTGCAGTGATTGTTCTTTCCTTGATGTGTCATCATTGACAGATTTGTTTTGAAATCAACTATCTGGGACGGCGAATGAACTTGAGAAGCTGAGTCGTTCACACTTGCTGTAAATTCACAGTAATCCTTTCCTTCCTGTACGAAGATGAGAAATTAAGAAAACCATAATATGATCTATTTTCTTCACGTGGCTTTTCACGTTGCTATACTGGAAATGTAAACAAGAAGTGTAAATACCGAAGTTGGACATGAACATTTTTTGAAATCACAAGCTCCGCAAAATAAATTTTTTTCAGGTGGGCCGATTTTTGAGGTGCGGGCGAGGATGATATTCTATTAATTAAGTTGAATTGGCCTTATGGAAAATTGCTTTTCATGGCTTATAGATAACAAACTGTCCCTTCACCTTGGAAAAACAGAAACAGTTTTATTTGGACCACCCCAAAAACAAAAACTGAAAAATATTACCAAGTTTTAAAATTCTATGTATAACGGTCATGAAATCAAAGCATGCATCTGATAGTGTTAAATATTTAAGTATATGTATAGATAAATTTCTCTCATGTGAAAATATTGTTTCAAGCACCATACAAAAGGTAAATGCTAGACTTAAGTTTTTGTACAGAAATGCAATGAAACTTGCCTAAATTTACAGTCATTAGAAAGACTTAATGTTCTGCTTTGATACAAAGCTATTTTGATTATGCATGTTCTTCTTGGTATTGTGGTATTGGCAAATAACTTAATTAAACAAAAATTGCAAGTTTAACCCAAAACAAAGTTGTCAGATTTATTTTAAATCTAGGTCCTAGAGCTAGCATTTCTAGTGACATTCTAGATTCTTTGGGCATGCTAAGAGTGGATGACAGAGCTACTCAACTAAGATTGAACCATGTATTTAATATATCTCATGGTAAAGCCCCACGTTATCTCTGTGATCAATTTGTTCTGAACAATAATAATACTAGAAGTGCTACAAACAAAAAATTTATCATACCTCAGGCCACATTTAAAAAAAGTTGGTTTACCATAGTCCGAGGGTCATAAAAAATATTGGGTTGGTCGGTAGGGTCAGAAACCTCTCTAAAAGTGTAGTTTTAATTTTAATAGTTTTAATTATGTTCCCCAAACAAAGTTTGGGAACATATTGTTAGGGTCTTCCGTCTTCAGCGGAAGACCCTTCTATTATTCTATTGTTGATTTTTCACTTTTCTTATTATTAAGGTCTTCCGTCTCCTGCGGAAGACCTTACTATTATTGTTCGCGTTCTTCTTCTTCATTATTAAGGTCTTCCGTCTCCTGCGGAAGACCTTACTATTATTGTTCGCGTTCTTCTTCTTCATTAAGGTCTTCCGTCTCCTGCGGAAGACCTTACTATTATTGTTCGCGTTCTTCTTCTTCATTATTATTATTATTATTATTATTTTCCTTGGTAGTACACGCGTTTTTCTCAGCCATTTCTCGATCGATTTTCACGAAATTTTCAGGAAAGATGTCTTTTGGTGACGAGACTTTGCTTGCAAAATTTCGTGCTTGACGTCACTTCCGGTCAGGAGTTATCTCTCTTTTAGTGACTTTCTGAAGGGCCTTGTTGTCCACGCATCTCCTCCGTTAGTTTTGAAGCTAGAGTCTTGAAATTTCTACACAAGATAGAGTAAACATTTTAGAAGATTTGTGGGGGATTCGATTTTACCGGAGGCGATTTGCCTAAACGCTCGCCTGGACCTGAAAAAATGGATGCTAAAATTTTTCGCCGATTTCGGCGATTTTTGACCTTTGATCTCCAATATCTTTTTTCTTGCAAATATTTTGTTAAGACATGTAGAACAAAAGTTGTGCACATTTACGAGATCTTTTCGAAAATATCAAGATTTAGGGGCTAGCCCCTTAAATTAGGGATCTAGAAGGGCTCAAAGTCTAGATCAAATATCTCAAAAATCGTTCATATTTTGGTATAAGTCAAAGAACAAAAAATGTTCATCTCAACAATCCAAATCTATTCATATAAAAATTTAGGTCATATGTTACGTAATAAGGGATTTTAAGGGCCAAAACCATAAATTTTTTACCCCTTGTATCTCGAAAACGACAAATATTTTGAAAAGCAATAAAGAACAAAAGTTGTTCAGAATGATGATCTGAACAATATGCATATTTCGTTTTTACCCTATGTGCCCTTAGGGAGCTACAGTTTGGCCCCTAAAAATTACTTCTAGAAATAACTCGAGAACGGTAAAGAATTTCTAAATACTTGTTGAACAAAAAATGTTTGAAATGTCATGACCTTTCTTACGATATCAAGCAAAAGGGGCTGACCCTTTAAATTAGGGGCCCAGAAGGGTCCAAAGGTTTATGAGAATATCTCAGAAACTATTAATATTTTGTAATAAGTCATTGAAGCGGAAATGTTCATCTACACGAGCTTGTTCTTATCAAATCAAAAAGTAGGTCATATGTTACGTAATAAGGGATTTTAAGGGCCAAAATCATAAATAATTGACGCCTCATATCTTGAAAACGACAAATATTTTGAAAAGCATTATTGAACAAAAGTTGTTCAGAATGATAATCTAAACAATATGTACATTTCGTTTTTTCCCTATGTGGCCCCGTTAGGGAGCTACAGTTTGGCCCCTAAATATTTCTTGTAGGGATAACTCGAGAACGGTAAAGAATTTCTAAATACTTGTTTAGCAAAAAATGTTTAAAATGACAAGGCCTTTCTTACAATATCAAGCAAAACGGGCTGGCCCTTTAAATTAGGGGTTCAGAAGGGTCCAAATGTTTTTGAGAATATCTCAGAAACTATTAATATTTTATAATAAGTTGTAGAAGCGGAAATGTTCATCTCAACGAGCTTGATCTTATCAAATCAAAAAGTAGGTCATATGTTACGTAATTAGAGATTTTAAGGGCCAAAATCGTAAATATTTGACGCCTCATATCTTTAAAACGACATATTTTTTGAAAAGCATTATTGAACAAAAGTTGTTCAATGTGTCATAACCTATCGATCAATATCAAAAAATGGGTCTGTGGGCCTCATGGCTCGCCTGTAGAGTCGATTTTTGTCGATATCAGTCGATTTCAAAAACTTGTAACTAGTAAATATTTTGTAAGAACATATTGAACAAAAGTTGTTCAGTTTATCGAGATCTATCGATTGATATCAAGAAATACGCCTATGGTCCTAATGGCTCGCCTGTAGAGTCGATTTTTTGTCGATATCGGTCGATCTCAATAACTTTTTACAGGTAAATATTTTGTAAAGACATATAGAACTAAAGTTGTTGAGTCTATAGAGGGCTAACAAATGACATCAAGAAATAGGCCCGCGGGCCTTATGGCTCGCCTGGAGAGTCGAATTTCAAACGAATTTCACCGCAACTTTGCTTCAGAAGCTTATGATATGAAAAATTGATTATATCTAAAGTGTCTTAAAGTCGGAAACTAAATTGGGACTCATTTGTTTTTTTTGTTTTTTTTTTTAACTCCGAGTGCATCAACAAATTGGACGGAAGACCTACTCGTTGCCCGCAACGAGATCGTGTCTAGTTATTATTATTTTTTTTTCCCTTTCGTCTCCTAGACCGTTGGATAGATTTTTCTGAAACTTTCACAGGTTATAGACAACGATGGTACCTCCAGGCATTTTTTTCATTTTTTCAAAATTCACTTCCGGTCGCAAGATATGTCCAATTTTCGTCTTTTTACAAGATATCTTGTCCAGCGTTTTTCTCAGAAACGGTAAAAGATAGAGTCACCAAATTTTCAGAGTTAATAGATCTCACTTCGTAGGCGTGCAGTAGGGGGTTAAGAATGTCGGCCGTCACTTCCGGTCGTCACCGGAAGTGATTAAAGGAATCATGAATTTCAAACTTTTTTCTTTCAAATTGAAACCTATTTCGGTTTACTATATCTCGTTCTAATTCTCAAAAAATGTTGACCCCACCGGAAGTTGAATCTTCAACTTCCGGTTATATCAAATAAAGACTATTCATTATCTCATTTTTCAGTGCCATAAATCTCGGTCATGAAACTCGTTAATGAGTTGAGTTTGACATATATAATAGTCACTATAAATGTCTAAAGTAACGTCAAATATTTTTGTAAAATTTACTTCCGGTCGGCAAATACGGCTTATTAGCTGTTTTCGTTGTCCAGCGTTTTTCTCAGAAACGGTAAAAGATAGAGTCACCAAATTTTCAGAGTTGATAGATCTCACTTTGTAGGCGTGCAGTAGGGGGTTAGGAATGTTGGCCGTCACTTCCGGTCGTCACCAAAAGTGATTGATAAATCATAAATTTCAAACTTTTTTCTTTAAAATTGAAACCTATATCGGTTTACTAGGTCTTGTTGTAATTTTCAAAAAATGATGACCCCACTGGAAGTTGAAACTCCAACTTCCGGTTATATCAAAGAAAGATTATTCATTCTCTCATTTTTCAGTGCCATAAATCTCGGTCATAAAACAAGTTAATGATTTGAATTTTACGTATGTTAGAGACAATATAATTGTCTAGATTATATTTAAATATTTTTGTAAAATTCACTTCCGGTCGTGAGATATGGGGTGGACATATTCAAACCTTGTTTTTTCAGTTTCTCAATAATGAATATAGATAGACATTTGAAACTTGTAGAGTTGATCAACTAGCATTAATTAATCCATTGTACACATGCATTCAATTTTTTTGTCCGTCACTTCCGGTCTATACCGGAAGTATTTGAAAAAATGTCGATTTTCCAATTTCTTCTAGTGATTTCTCAGAGATGGCTGGATATATTTTCTTGAAATTTTCAGGAATAATGTCTTATGAAATGACCTTGCTATAGGTATTTTTGTTTTACAAAATTCACTTCCGGTCGGAAAATAGGGCCGATTTTCTGTTTCTCAAAAGGAATTTTGTCCAGCACTTTTCTTGGAAAAGGTAAAATATAGGTTCATCATATATTCAGGAATGATCAATCTCCGTTTGTAAGCGTGCAGTAGGGGGTTGAACATGTCGACCGTCACTTCCTGTCGTCACCGGAAGTGATGGAAAGAATCGCAAATTTCAAACTTTTTCTTTTAAATTGAAACCTATACTAGTTTATCAACTCTCTTTCAAAGTGTCAAAATAATATTGAGTCTGTCGGTGGTCAAAACGACTACTTTCGGTTTCTTGATAAAATATCTTTTTACTTTTCGTCTCTTTGTCCCCATAAATCTCGCTTATATTTGAAGTCTTTCATATGATTTTCACATGTCTTAATAAAAGTATCAACTTCCAGAGTTTTGATAATTTTGTTTTTCAAAATTGACTTCCGGTCGGTAGTAACCTGCTACTTTTTCTTTCTTTAGTCTACTTGTTTTTGTTGAGAACTCTTTCAGATAGAGACGTGAAATTTTCAGGGAATATAGACAGTAAAGAATCGATGTCATTTATAGGAAAACGCATCTGAATAGTACTTCCGGTCGTCACCGGAAGTTACGAGAAAGGAGTAAAAAATTCGATAATACATTTCTCATTCATTGTTAAGGCACATTTTCTGATACATTTAAATGGTTTTCGTAGGAATAGAAAGCTCTTTACCGGAAGTGGTCTAACGGAAGACCTACTCATTACTAGTAATGAGTGTCTAGTTATTAAGGTCTTCCGTTTCCAACGGAAGACCTTCTAGTGATTCTACTGTTTATTATTATTAAGGTCTTCCGTCTCCTGCGGAAGACCTTACTATTATTGTTCGCGTTCTTCTTCTTCATTATTATTATTATTATTTTCCTTGGTAGTACACGCGTTTTTCTCAGCCATTTCTCGATCGATTTTCACGAAATTTTCAGGAAAGATGTCTTTTGGTGACGAGACTTTGCTTGCAAAATTTCGTGCTTGACGTCACTTCCGGTCAGGAGTTATCTCTCTTTTAGTGACTTTTTGAAGGGCCTTGTTGTCCACACATCTCCTCCGTTAGTTTTGAAGCTAGAGTCTTGAAATTTCTACACAAGATAGAGTAAACATTTTAGAAGATTTGTGGGGGATTCGATTTTACCGGAGGCGATTTGCCTAAACGCTCGCCTGGACCTGAAAAAATGGATGCCAAAATTTTTCGTCGATTTCGGCGATTTTTGACCTTTGATCTCCAATATCTTTTTTCTTGCAAATATTTTGTTAAGACATGTAGAACAAAAGTTGTGCACATTTACAAGATCTTTTCGAAAATATCAAGATTTAGGGGCTAGCCCCTTAAATTAGGGATCTAGAAGGGCTCAAAGTCTAGATCAAATATCTCAAAAATCGTTAATATTTTGGTATAAGTCAAAGAACAAAAAATGTTCATCTCAACTATCCAAATCTATTCAGATAAAAATTTAGGTCATATGTTACGTAATAAGGGATTTTAAGGGCCAAAACCATAAATTTTTTACCCCTTGTAGCTCGAAAACGACAAATATTTTGAAAAGCAATAAAGAACAAAAGTTGTTCAGAATGATGATCTGAACAATATGCATATTTCGTTTTTTCCCTATGTGGCCCCGTTAGGGAGCTACAGTTTGGCCCCTAAAAATTACTTCTAGAAATAACTCGAGAACGGTAAAGAATTTCTAAATACTTGTTGAACAAAAAATGTTTGAAATGTCATGACCTTTCTTACGATATCAAGCAAAAGGGGTCGACCCTTTAAATTAGGGGCCCAGAAGGGTCCAAAGGTTTATGAGAATATCTCAGAAACTATTAATATTTTGTAATAAGTCATTGAAGCGGAAATGTTCATCTAAACGAGCTTGTTCTTATCAAATCAAAAAGTAGGTCATATGTTACGTAATAAGGGATTTTAAGGGCCAAAATCATAAATAATTGACGCCTCATATCTTGAAAACGACAAATATTTTGAAAAGCATTATTGAACAAAAGTTGTTCAGAATGATAATCTAAACAATATGTACATTTCGTTTTTTCCCTATGTGGCCCCGTTAGGGAGCTACAGTTTGGCCCCTAAATATTTCTTGTAGGGATAACTCGAGAACGGTAAAGAATTTCTAAATACTTGTTGAACAAAAAATGTTTCAAATGACAAGGCCTTTCTTACGATATCAAGCAAAACGGGCTGGCCCTTTAAATTAGGGGTTCAGAAGGGTCCAAATGTTTTTGAGAATATCTCAGAAACTATTAATATTTTATAATAAGTTGTAGAAGCGGAAATGTTCATCTCAACGAGCTTGATCTTATCAAATCAAAAAGTAGGTCATATGTTACGTAATTAGAGATTTTAAGGGCCAAAATCATAAATATTTGACGCCTCATATCTTTAAAACGACATATTTTTTGAAAAGCATTATTGAACAAAAGTTGTTCAATGTGTCATAACCTATCGATCAATATCAAAAAATGGGTCTGTGGGCCTCATGGCTCGCCTGTAGAGTCGATTTTTGTCGATATCAGTCGATTTCAAAAACTTGTAACTGGTAAATACTTTGTAAGGACATATTGAATAAAAGTTGTTCAGTTTATCGAGATCTATCGATTGATATCAAGAAATAGGCCTATGGTCCTAATGGCTCGCCTGTAGAGTCGATTTTTTGTCAATATCGGTCGATCTCAATAACTTTTTACAGGTAAATATTTTGTAAAGACATATAGAACTAAAGTTGTTGAGTCTATAGAGGGCTAACAAATGACATCAAGAAATAGGCCCGCAGGCCTTACGGCTCGCCTGGAGAGTCGAATTTCAAACGAATTTCACCGCAACTTTGCTTCAGAAGCTTATGATATGAAAAATTGATTATATCTAAAGTGTCTTAAAGTCGGAAACTAAATTGGGACTCATTTGTCTTTTCTTTTTTTTTTTAACTCCGAGTGCATCAACAAATCGGACGGAAGACCTACTCGTTGCTCGCAACGAGATCGTGTCTAGTTATTATTATTATTATTTTTTTTTTCCCTTTCGTCTCCGAGACCGTTGGATGGATTTTCCTGAAACTTTCACAGATTATAGGGAACGATGGTACCTCGAGGCATTTTTTTTCATTTTTTCAAAATTCACTTCCGTTCGTCAGATACGTCCGATTTTCCGGTTTTTGAAAGAAACTTTGTCCGGGGGTAAACTTGAAAACCACTAAAAATAATCGAATGAAACTTTCAGGGATGATAAATCTATATTCTCTATGGTGCATGCACGTAATATTTTTTGTCGCCGTCACTTCCGGTCGTCACCGGAAGTGATTAAATAAATCATCAATTTCAAACTTTTTTCTTTTAAATTGAAACCTACTTTGGTTTACTATATCTCGTTCTAAATCTCAAAAAATGTTGACCCCACCGGAAGTTGAATCTCCAACTTCCGGTTATATCAAAGAAAGACTATTCATTCTGTCATTTTTCAGTGCCATAAATCTCGGTCTTGAAACTAGTTAATGAGTTGAGTTTTACATATATTATAGTCACTATAAATGTCTAGAGTAACGTCAAATATTTTTGTAAAATTTACTTCCGGTCGGCAAATACGGCTTATGAGCTGTTTTCGTTGTCAAGCGTTTTTCTAAGAAACGGTAAAAGATAGAGTCACCAAATTTTCAGATTTAATAGATCTCACTTTGTAGGCGTGTAGTAGGGGGGTAAGAATGTCGGCCGTCACTTCCGGTCGTCACCGGAAGTGATTAATAAATCATAAATTTAAAACTTTTTTCTTTGAAAATGAAACCTATATCGGTTTATTAGGTCTCGTTCTAATTCTCAAAAACTATTGACCCCACCGGAAGTTGAATCTCCAACTTCCGGTTATATCAAAGAAAGCCTGTTCATTCTCTCATTTTTCAGTGCCATAAATCTCGGTCATAAAACAAGTTAATGATTTGAATTTTACATATGTTATAGACACTATAAATGTGTAGAGTAAATTTAAATATTTTTGTAAAATTCACTTCCGGTCGTGAGATATGGGGTGGACATATTCAAACCTTGTTTTTTCAGTTTCTCAATAATGAATATAGATACACGTTTGAAACTTGTAGAGTTGATCAACTAACATTAGTCCATTGTACACATACATTCAATTTTTTTGTCCGTCACTTCCGGTCTATACCGGAAGTATTTGAAAAATGTCGATTATCTGATTTCTTCCAGTGATTTCTGAGAGATGGTGGATAGATTTTCTTGAAATTTTCAGGAATAATGTCTTATGAAAGGACCTTGCTATAACTATTTTTCTTTTTACAAAATTCACTTCCGGTTGGAAAATAGGGCCGATTTTCTGTTTCTCAAAAGGAATTTTGTCCAGCAATTTTCTTGGAAAAGGTAAAATATACCTTCATCAATTATTCAGAAATTATAAATCTCCGTTTGCAGTCGTGCAGTAGAGGGTTGAACATGTCGACCGTCACTTCCTGTCGTCACCGGAAGTGATTGAAAGAATCGCAAATTTCAAATTTTCTCTTTTAAATTGAAACCTATACTGGTTTATTAAGTCTCTTTGAAAGTGTCAAAAGAATATTGACTCCGTTGGTAGTCAAAACAACTACTTCCGGTTTCTTGATAAAATACCTTTTTACTTTTTATCTCTTTGTCCCCATAAATCTCGCTTATATTTGAAGTCTTTCATATGATTTTCACATGTCATAATGAAAGTATCAACTTCTAAAGTTTTGATAATTTTGTTTTTCAAAATTGACTTCCGGTCGGTAGTAACCTACTACTTTTTCTTTCTTTAGTCTACTTCTTTTTGTTGAGAACTCTTTGAGATAGAGACGTGAAATTTTCAGGGAATATAGACAGTAAAGAGTCGCTGTCATTTATGGGAAAACGCATAATAAAAGTACTTCCGGTCATCACCGGAAGTTACGAGAAATGAGTAAAAAATTCGATAATACATTTCTCATTCATTGTTAAGGCTTATTTTCTGATAGATTTAAATGGTTTTCGTAGGAACAGAAAGCTCTTTACCGGAAGTGGTCTAACGGAAGACCTACTCATTACTAGTAATGAGTTTCTAGTTATTATTATTATTATTATTTTTTTTTTCCCTTTCGTCTCCTAAACCGTTGGATGGATTTTCCTGAAACTTTCACAGGTTATAGACAACGATGGTACCTCGAGGCATTTTTTTTCATTTTTTCAAAATTCACTTCCGTTCGTCAGATACGTCCGATTTTCCGGTTTTTGAAAGAAACTTTGTCCGGGGGTAAACTTGAAAACCACAAAAGATAATCGAATGAAACTTTCAGGGATGACAGATCTATCTTCTCTATGGTGCATGCACGTAATATTTTTTGTCGCCGTCACTTCCGGTCGTCATCGGAAGTGATTAAATAAATCATCAATTTCAAACTTTTTTCTTTCAAATTGAAACCTATATCATTTTACTAGGTCTAGTTCTAATTCTCAAAAAATGTTGATCCCACCGGAAGTTGAATCTCCAACTTCCGGTTATATCAAAGAAAGACTATTAATTCTCTCATTTTTCAGTGCCATAAATCTTGGTCATGAAACCAGTTAATGAGTTGAGTTTTACATATATTATAGTCACTATAAATGTCTAGAGTAACGTCAAATATTTTTGTAAAATTCACTTCCGGTCGGCAAATACGGCTTATTAGCTGTTTTCGTTGTACAGCGATTTTCTCAGAAACGGTTAAAGATACAGTCATCAAATTTTCAGAGTTAATAGATCTTACTTTGTAGGCGTGCAGTAGGGGGTTAAGAATGTCGGCCGTCACTTCCGGTCGTCACCGGAAGTGATTAAATTAATCATCAATTTCAAACTTTTTTCTTTCAAATTGAAACCTATATCGGTTTACTAGGTCTGGTTCTAATTCTCAAAAAATGTTGACCCCACCGGAAGTTGAATCTCCAACTTCCGGTTATATCAAAGAAAGACTATTCATTCTCTCATTTTTCAGTGCCATAAATCTCGGTCATAAAACAAGTTAATGATTTGAATTTTACATATGTTAGAGACACTATACATGTCTAGAGTATACTTAAATATTTTTGTAAAATTCACTTCCGGTCGTGAGATATGGGGTGGATATATTGAAGCCTTGTTTTTTCAGTTTCTCAATAATGAATATAGATAGACGCTTGAAACTTGTCGAGTTGATTAACTAACATTAGTCCATTGTACACATACATTCAATTTTTTCGTCCGTCACTTCCGGTCTATACCGGAAGTGTTTTAAAAAATGTCGATTTTCCGATTTCTTCGAGTGATTTCTCAGAGATGGCTGGATATATTTTCTTGAAATTTTCAGGAATAATGTCTTATGAAATGACCTTGCTATAATTATTTTTGTTTTTACAAAATTCACTTCCCGTCGAAAAATATGGCCGATATTCTGTCTCTGAAAAGGAATTTTGTCCAGCATTTTTCTTGGAAAAGGTAAAATATAGGTTCATCAAATATTCAGGGATAATCAATCTCCGTTTATAAGCGTGCAGTAGGTGGTTGAACCGTCACTTCCTGTCGTCACCGGAATTGATTGAAGGAATCGCAAATTTCAAACTTTTTCTTTCAAATTGAAACCTATACTAGTTTATTAACTCTCTTTCAAAGTGTCAAAAGAATATTGAGTCTGTCGGTAGTCAAAACAACTACTTCCGGTTTCTTCATGAAATACCTTTTTTCTTTTTGTCTCTTTCTCCCCATAAATCTCGCTTATATTTGAAGTCTTTCATATGATTTTCACATGTCTTAATAAAAAGTATCAACTTCTAGAGTTTTGATGATTTTGTTTTTCAAAATTGACTTCCGGTCGGTAGTAACCTACTACTTTCTCTTTCTTTAGTCTACTTCTTTTTGTTGAGAACTCTTTGAGATAGAGACGTGAAATTTTCAGGGAATATAAACAGTAAAGAGTCGCTGTCATTTATAGGAAAACACATCTGAATAGTACTTCCGGTCGTCACCGGAAGTTACAAGAAATGAGTAAAAAATTCGATAATACACTTCTCATTTATTGTTAAAGTACATTCTCTGATATATTTGAATGGTTTTTGTAGGATCAGAAAACTCTTTACCGGAAGTGAACAAACGGAAGACCTACTCATTACTAGTAATGAGTTTCTAGTTATTATTCTTTTTCTCCGGTACTTTTTTGTCCGGTAGTGTTCTCAGAAACTACAAAAGGGATCGATATGAAACTTTCCAGGATGATAGTATAGCGTTTGTAGATGTGCATAGTGATAGTCATTTTGTTTGCACGTGCATGCACGCGCGTGCACGTGCATTGCAATTTTGGTACAAAAAATGGAAAATCAGAATATTGAAGGAAGCGATATAAAACCTAAATAGGATGATAGTATATCATTTGTACATATGAAAAATAATAGTTATTTTGCCAGCACGCGCACGCATGCGCGTGCACGCGCATTACAAAATTTGTACGCTAACTTTGGAATCAGTCTAACTTTTTTGTTGTTCATTGAAATGGCTTGAAATTCATATCATAGGTAGATATTGAGACCCTTAACTGATTTACATGGTCAAAATTACCAATTTGCACGCGCATGCACGTGCGCTTCATTTTGATTGGATAATGCTAAAACGTTTGTAACTATCTTATTTATGAAGCGAATGAGATGATATTCACAGCATATGTAGACAATATGTGTATCTATATGTTGGTGTAACAAAAAATGCCAACGCACACGCGCATGCGCGTGCAACGTTTTTTAAATGTTCAATTTTTAAAGGACGATAACGTTTTTGTTTTTCATCAAATTCTATTCATATTAGGGGTTTAGATGTATCTTGGTACTCCTTACAAATTGCTGTGGTTAGAATTACTGCTCAGCACGTGCATGCACGTGTGCTGATTTCTGATTGGACGATTCTAAAATCGCTATAACTTCCTTATATTTGGTGGAAACGTTATGAAATTCATACTGTGGGTATATGATACAAATGCCTGTTGAACGACATCAACAAAAATTCGGAATCATACACGCATGCGCGTGTATGCACGTGCAATATTTTCTTTCATTTCTTGGTACTGAAATGACCATATTAAACGTACTACATGTAATTAAACGCTAAAATAAAATGATTTTTTGCTATAGACTCACAAGGACATCACATTTTATTTGGGGGAGGTTTGGGGAAGATATGTAACGGTCCCCGTTACAATTAGAACTAGTTTTAATATGGTCTAGGTTTTACATGTGATCATATAATGATTTTGTTATTCTGACATGTTACATAAAACTGATATGAAGTGCATTCAATCATATATGTATATGTTATTCAATCTGTTCTTTTATTTTTCAATTTATTTACTGTCAGTTACAGCATGTATTGCTTTAAACGTGATCTGTCTGTTATGTTGGATTTTTTTATTCAAATCTCGATCGGAGTAGCCATAAAAAAAATTGAGTCACAGTGTCTTGAGTGGGTTGGGTTACAGCAAACATACAATTTTTATATGCCCGTCTTTAGACGGGACGTATTATGGTACAGCGATGTCTGTATGTCGGTCCGTCCATCCGTCCGTTCGGGGTTTTCTCTTTATAATTTCATTTCCCTTTCACATATCATGCTGAAACTTGCTGTGTAAGCTTCTTTGCGGGTCACTTTAGATCATACTGTAATTTTGATCCATTTCGACCTTTTTTCCAGTAGTTTTGCCCCTTTATTTGGAAATAATTATTAAATGGAGGGTACATAATTTGTCCGCCCAACTCCTCCCACAGTTTTCAAGTGAGGACCATCTTATTTTGTGGAGTGTTTGTATGGGTATTGAAGATGTGTATCTGGGGAAGGATTTTGATTTTCTTCCATTTTTGAAAAAATTACAGGTTGTTGAACTTGGTCCATTTTGAGGAAATCTCGATTTTTAAACTAAGACCTTTTGTTCATATGAAAGTTTGTCACAGCCTCATGATGGCTGATACTACCTGAAGCAAAGTTATACAATTTAAAATATAGCACAAGAAAAACACCCTATGTAAGCATTTCATGGGTGTATTATGTACCGTTTGCGGTACACTTGTTTAAGGATGGCCTAGGGAAAATCTTTAGATATGGGCCAACGTGACTCAGGAGAGCGATGTGGCCCATGGGCCTCTTAATTGTTATATTTTGTTATAACAGGTTTTTTTTTAAGGTCTTGATTTCAAGGGCCAGGGCCTTTCCAATTAGGAAAAATAGCGAAATTTGCTTGAAATTAGTAAAAATGTTTCATACAAAGAAATAGGGAAAAACCCATTTCAGAGTGCTTTAAGGTATAATTGGGCTCTTTGTGACTTTCAATATGGTCAAAGCTTACCTCATTAAAATAATCAGAGGCCCAAAAATTAGGTTTACTGAAGAATTTTGAAGCAAAAATTGTAATCTGTGGGCCTTTGAAGAAGATTTGGATACTCTGATTGATTTGTTTTCATTGTTTGGGAATTTCAAAGCAAAAATTGGGGAAAATACCTGCCTTTTAGCATTAGGAATGGGGCCTTAAAGGGACTGGTTCACGATTTTTGATAAAAATATTTTTCATTTTTGATGGTTAACATTGAATATAACTCATTTAATGATGACAGCCAAAATTTTGACCTTCTGAATGCTAGAATAAAAGCAAAATTTTAGCCTTAAATCTGTGTTATGTAAACAAAGACTCGAGTCTTTTTATGTATACAAACAAACAAGTGAAATGTTGATTTTGTAATATAAAGCATCTTAACTTTGCATAGTCACAAATTTTAACTTTTAGATGACACATTTAACCCCAAAAATGCTTGAAATGCTAAAGATATGATAAACTTAGATCGTTATCCATTTTTTAAAATTTTTTCGTAAACAATAACATACAGCAATCTTTGTTTACAAAACAAATAATAAACTCTCTAAAATGGGCTCGAGCTAATATATGTGATAAAGTATAACCTTAATTTTTATGTGAACTCTTTTAAACACATTAGACAGTAGATTTTGATCATTAAAAGTGAAAAAGAAAATTTTGGGGAAAATCGTGAATCAGTCCCTTTAATATTTCGGCCCCCTACAGACCCTAAAAAAAATCCCTATATAAGTCATAGAAGCAAAACTGTTCATCTAACATTCCTCATCTAAACATATTATTTAGGTCATATATTACGTAATTAGGGGTTTAATTTAGGGACAAAACCATATTTTTTTTTATCTCTTATATGGCCTTGAAAAGGACAAATATTTTGCAAAGTATTATTAATTGTAAGAAAAAATTTCATCTGTCATTTTCATTGTTTCAGCAGTCAACATTCAGATCATTGTTTGGCTTATAAGTGCCAATTTCTTCCAGTTGCTTTAGATTAAATTTTGATCTTGCATATTTAAAGATCTTTCTGTTGACAGATTTTGAGGAGCCATGAAAAAATGTTGCCGTAGCTGAGCAAGAGTAGTTTTCAAGCAAGATGGCAAGTGGAGGATTAGGTAAGAAACGATCTTTCCCATGAAAGCTTCCTGACATAAATGACCCCCTACCGCAAACATCCGTGCATCAAAGGACCCCATTGGAAATAAGCTTTTGAGCTTTCATTGGTTATCCTTGGTATCTATGTATGTATGTTTGTATGTATGTATATACTGAATAAACATTTATTTAAATCAATAAAATTCTTCAGCATCCCCCCCCCCCCCCATTTTAACCTGAAAATTGCCCTTATATGTCAGAGCTGTTCTTAGCAAAAGAGACTCTTATTCAAGAATGTTTTTTAATGTCATAATGAAAAAATTTGGTCATTTTTAGCTCACCTGAGCTAAAAGCTGAAGTGGGCTAATCTGATCACCCGTTGTCCGTCTGTATATCTGTCTGTAAACTTTTCACATTTTCAACTTCTTCTCCAGAACCACTGGGCGAATTTCAACAAAACATAGTGAAAAGCATCCTTGGGTGAAGGGCTTTCAAGTTTGTCCAAATGAAGGGCCATGTCCTCTTTAAAGGGGAGATAATCATAAAATGCAAAAATAGGTTGGGGTCATTTAAAAATCTTCTCAAGAACCACTGGACCAGAAGAGCTGACATTTACATGAAAGCTTCCTGACATAGTACACATTCAAGTTTGTTAAAACCATGACCCCCCGTGGTAGGATGGGGCCACAATAGGGGATCAAAGTTTTACACATAAATATATAGGGAAAATCTTTAAAAATTCTCTTCTCAAGAACCACTGGGCCAGGAAAGTACGAATTGACATGAAAGCTTCCTGACATAGTACACATTCAAGTTTGTTAAAATCATGGCCCCCGGGATTAGGGTGGGGCCACAATAGGGGATCAAAGTTTTACATATACAGTCCCTGAAACGTTCTACTTTAACATTTTTCTGTTAGCTCAGCGTTCATTCACCGTTCGCTCACCATGCGTTCACTGTTCGTTCAGTGTGCGTTCACCATGCGCTCTCCGTTCACAGTTTTGCGTTCAGCGTGCGCTCGCCGTTCATTCACAAAGCGTTCAGCGTGCGCTCACCGTTCATTCATCGTTCAGTCTTTTCATTGTCATTCGGAACACCAAAGTGAAAGGACCAATCTTGATAGCAAGGCGAAAATGAAAATTGAATGTGTGCGTAAGAGTGGAAGGAGAGAGATTTTCTTACTATATCAGAAATTTAATTTTGAAGTACAAAATGTCAGGATTATATACTGTGAATGCAGAAAGGTTCATTTGAGGTTTTGTTAAAAAAAATTCTAAATGAGAGACGAATATAAGAGCTTGTCGTTATGAATTTAACCCAAGTACAAAAAATAAGGCAGTTTCAGGTAAATGAAAACCTTTTCCCCTGTGTTCACGATTTAGCATTTACAAGTTCGGGCAAAAGCACAAATTATTATAAGTAATTTGCATTGCTTGACAAGAGTTTTAAACAAGTCACCCCCCCTACTTTGAAAAATAAAAACAAACAAACAATGCTACATAATGTACATTGTACCATATGTACGTGTCAGAATGTCAAACTGATATAGCTATTTTTACGCCTATATTTATGAAAGATTGTCAATAAACTGATATTAAAATACTACTCTTGCCAAATTTGAAACTTTTGTAACATTTGTCCTTAATGCAAAGATGTAATTGTTTAACTTGTACGTTTCTGCCTTAGCCTTTACTGTGAATTTACAGTAAGTGTGAACGACTCAAGTTCATTCGCGTTCCCGGATAGTTGATTTCAAAACAAATCTGTCAATGATGACGTATCAAGGAAAGAACAATCACTGCAATTGGACCAATATTTAAAGGGGTGGGAATGAAAATAATTTTAGATGGGCACAATGTGTCTTTACACTAGCTTGTCATTACATAATCTTTTAGCACGATGGAAGAGACTCTGCGAAAAGGGGAAACCAATAACAATAAAACAATGACGTTGATTTTAAATTATATGCCGAGGGTATATTTTATGGTAAAATCAGTAAGAAATTAGGCGTCGCAAAGGCCACGTTATAAAATTGTCAATCATGGGAACTCTTGCTCTGAAAGTGTCGCCAACGAAGCTCACACCGGATGTACTTCTGTTTATCGAGTATGAAATTAAAAAGAAATCAAGTGTATATAATAGAGACAATGTACCATTGGTGTCTTTAATTTGTAGAGCTGCGAGAAATTCTTTGGGGGCATGACTTTCAAGAAATTTAGTCTGGACACAGGGGCTCGTCATGTATTTTTTGTCTTTTTAAGATTTGACATCGTCTATTCAATATTTACCAATAAATGTAAATATAGAATAGAGAGGGTCAATTCGTGGCGAGCTCAACACGAACGAAATGTTGAAAACTTCTTTGCTACTGATTTTATTGCAATTTAGGCCGAGTCAGTTATATATATATATATTTGACGAAGCGAGTGTTGTTTGTACAACGGGTAATCTCAATCATGGACATGCAGTTAGGGGTGGACCAACGCTATAGGTCCAAAGGTATGCCAGTACCGCAACATTAACAATCAACCTTTGCTGTGGTTTATTATGACGTTATAGAAGGCGCGTCTAATGCTAACGAAATGCTGAATTTCTTTAATAATGTGTTACAGGAGAGGGATGGTTTGCAGAATTTAGTTTTTGCTAGAATTCACAGAACTTGCAGTTGTTCATTCAATTAACAGTATCTAGCGATGGTTACTTCCGAATTTCTTACGAAAATATGGGTATATATAACAGTAAAAGACATCAAAGCATCCAATTGCCATGTGTTGAAAATAAATGTTTTCTCCAAGTAGAATATCAATTGATCTTATTACTTAATCTGACAAATTATTTTAGGGGCGAGATCAAATGTTCAATGTTTGAGAAAGTTCTCACAAAGACACCCCCCCCCCCCCCCCCCCCCCCCCCCAATACAAAACTAAATATGAAGTATGTTGAAACTAGTCGATTAACAAGTAATTCAAATGAAAGTGTACATTGAAACTATTAAATGTTTATTGAAATGTATTATTATGTGGTTTTAAAGTCAGTTGTCTTTTTTTCCATACTAAAGTGTAATCGATGTCGGATGACAGAAACTTATGAGTTTTTACCCCCTCTTCCCCCTAACTATTTGAATTTAGAAATTTTTCCCACATCGATCTTTTGATCTCGCCCTTATCCAATGCTTTGTAAGATTTCGAAAATATCCTCTGAGAGATTTATTTAAAAATAACGATATGGAAACTGCGAATGTGAAAGAGACAACAAAACAAAAGCATTGTTCTTAAACGGATAAAATCGCCTATAGAAACATGTACTGATATTTCTGATCACTTAAAACTGACAAGTATCTACAGGAATTTAAGGGAGTAACC
>NC_079164.1:23764863-23797363 GCF_947568905.1 Ostrea edulis
TGTACATTTGAAACTATTAAATGTTTATGAAAATGTATTATTATGTGGTTTTAAAGTCAGTTGTCTTTTTTTCCCACTAAAGTGTAATCGATGTCGGATGACAGAAACTTACATTAGTTTTTACCCCCTCTTCCCCTTAACTATTTGAATTTAGAAATTTTTCCGACATTGATCTTTTGATCTCGCCCTTATCCAATGGTTTGTAAGATTTCGAAAATATCCTCTGAGAGATTTATTTAAAAATAACGATATGGAAACTGCGAATGTGAAAGAGACAACAAAACAAAAGCTTTGTTCTTAAACGGACAAAATCGCCTATAGAAACATGTACTGAAATTTCTGATCACTTAAAACTGACAAGTATCTACAGAAATTTAAGGGAGTAACCTTTCAATTTTTAGGTCACCTGAATCATTCAGGTGACCTATTGCTATCTGTTTTTGTCCGTCGTCGTTTGTCGTGCCGTCGTGCGTTAACATTTGAACATTTTCAGCTTCTTCTCTGAAACCCCTGAACCAATTTCAACCAATTTTGGCATATAGTATCTGTGGGTGGAGGGGAACAAAAATTGTGAAATTCGTGGTCCCTGCCCCCCCTGGGGCCTGAGTGGGGCAAAAACCATCAAAATGAGTGTAATTTTAAAAAATCTTCTTTACTCCTGGACATCAAGAAACCAAACTGTGGGCATAATTATAATGAGCATTGAGCCCTCTACCAAAATTGTGAAATTCATGGCCCCTGGGGCAGGGGTTCTTGTGTTAGGGTGGGGCTCTATTGGTCATATAGTGAAAATGTAGAAATTCTTTGAAAATCTTCTTCTCTGTCTCTGGGTATTAAGTAGACAAACTAATAGCATGGTAATGATGAGCAAGGATGCCTCTTTAAAAATTGTGAAATTCATGGCCCCTGGATCAGGGGTTCTGGTGCTAGGGTGGGGCTCTATAAGTCATATAGTGAAAATGCATTATTTCTTTGAAAATCTTCTTCTCTGTCCTTGGGTATTAAGTAGACAAACCAATAGCATGGTTATGATGAGCAAGGATGCCTCTTTCAAAATTGTGAAATTCATGGCCCCTGGGTCAGGGGTTCTGGTATTAGGGTGGGGCCCTATTGATCATATAGTGAAAATGCATTTTATTTCTTTGAAAATCTTCTCCTCTGCTGCTGGGTATTAAGTAGACAAACTAATAGTATGATAATGATGATCAAGGATGCTTCTTTCAAAACTGAAATTTATGGCCCCTGGGTCAGGGGTTCTGGTGCAAAGGCGGGGCTGATTGATTATATAGTGAAAATGCAATATTTCTTTGAAAATCTTCTGTTTTTGTCCGTCGTCGTTCGTCGTGTGTTAACATTTTAACATTTTCAGCTTTTTCTTTGAAATCCCTGAACCAATTTCAACCAATTTTGGCATATAGCATCTGTGGGTGGAGGGGAACAAAAATTGTGAAATTCGTGGTCCCTGCCCCCCCTGGGGCATGAGGGGTGGGGCAAAAACCATCAAAATGAGTGTAATTTAAAAAAATCTTCTTCTTTACTCCTGGACATCAAGAAGCCAAACTGTGGGCATAATTATAATGAGCATTGAGCCCTCTACCAAAATTGTGAAATTCATGGCCCCTGGGACAGGGGTTCTTGTGTTAGGGTGGGGCTCTATTGGTCATATAGTGAAAATGTAGAAATTCTTTGAAAATCTTCTTATATTGGTTTTATCTAAGGAGTAAATAACCCTTTTCTTTATGATGTCTCAGACCTAGGTTTTTTAAAAAGGATTATTGATTGAACATAAAAATGACACATGTACTTCATGACCACATAGCTATTCAATGTTTCTTCCATCCAAAAGTAAAATTCTTATATTTAAACACAAACCTAATTCAAACATTGGAAGGTTGTTACATGATACTCAGGTGACCTATAAGGCCCCTGGGCCTCTTGTTATTGGGATATAAAGGCAACTGCGGATCCTGCCTTTTCCCGCAGTATTTTCGATCCCGTCTTTTTTTTTCAATATTCAACACTTTTTGAATTCTGGGATATTGCTATCCTGCCTTTTCTTTACATATCGGAGCCCGCCTTTTTCACCCTGTATTCCACCTTTTTATTTCAAATTCCTTTCATGCCCCCTCCCATACCTATTGATATTGGATTATATTAGTATGGCACACTTATTCCTGTTTAAAAGATAAAATTTATAAGGTATCTGATAAAAGTTATATCTTCTAAAGTTTACGAGATATCTTACATCTTTTATAAGACATCTTATATTTTATAAGATATCCCATTACTTTTATACATGTAGATATCTAATATATATAAGATTAACTTTACAAGACATTTTAATATGTTTACGGTGTGACCGTTGAGACGAGCGAAGACCCATAACATCTCACAACACGAATTTGGGCAATATTCATTTAACACGGGAAATATAACGGCGACATTTTTCCGGAAGCATTATGGGAAATACTCATCTTTTTTCAGCTGATGAAGAGCAAATCACATGACTCATATGTGTAATCATTGGAGCGAGCTCGTCGCGTCGCTTCGCTCGTCGCGTCGCTTCGCTCGCAATTAACGTAATCTCAAATCCCCGTTGTCAAATCAAAACCGATATTGAATCTCACGCTACGTACGGTGCAACTTACTTTGAAATCAAATAGTGAAACTTACACTTGTTAAGCACGAGATAATATAATGCCAAATACTTGGGAACGCCTACCTATAATTTAACCGACCTATCAAAAGCGCTGTTTAAAATCACTCGGGGACTTTCCAATGAACTATCTGGAGCACGTCATGTACTTGCTGATATGTCTCATTCATTCACACTTACTCTAAATCCACTGTAATGAGCCATTAAATAAAATTTTGGTGTTATGAGCTACATTAAGTATAATGAAAATATGAAGTATATTGTTTAATGGATAATGTTTATCATAAGTTTAGAGAATGATATAGATGTACACATGTGTCTGTATTATTCTCAGGTGATTTTAAAGGATTATTTGCCTGTTCAATACTCTTCTTTGAAATAATTTCAGGATTCACAGTAATGAAGAAAACTGGAGAGAAATATGAATTGGGAGAATGTGTTGTGGAAAACACGTTTTCAGATTTGCCATGTCATAAAATCATACATCTAGTGACACGTGGAGCCAACAGTAAAAATGACAAACCTGAAATTCAGAATTGGATACATTCTATTCTTGAACATGCTGACAGTTTAAGACTGAGGTCCGTTGCAATTCCACTAGATTTACTACCTGAAGAAGAGATGCCTTTACATGAGCAAGCCAAAGAGATAGAACAAGCTTTGAAAAAACCGCCACAGCTCAAATACATGGAGGAAGTGTATTTATGTGAGTGCAGTGATGAATCGGCAGAAAGTGTTAAGAGGCGTTTAAGAAATTTAGCAGAGAATGAAGTTTTACTCAGTTTTCAAGAACTGCATCAAAATGCTCTAACTACACCCTACAATGAAATTGGCAGTAAGTATAAGATATAAATGCTTAATATATATTTACATTCACTGAATCTTTTCTCTTATATATCTTTTAAAATTGACGTTGCTTTCATCATGCAATAAATACATGTTCGTTGCAAACTAGTTTGATCCGGTTTTCTAGTACCACCTGTCTGAAAAATCATTACCAAATATGGAGTGTCAGCAAGGTCAAAGGGTGCATTGGCTGTTCTATATAACATTACAAATGGGTTACTGTGGATTTACAGTAAGTGTGAATGAGACATATCGGCAAGTACATGACGTGCTCCAGATAGTTCATTGGAAAGTCCCCGAGTGATTTTAAAGAGTGCTTTTGATAGGTCGGTTAAATTATAGGTAGGTGGTCCCAAGTATTTGGCATTATATTATCTCGTGCCTAACAAGTGTAAGTTTCACTATTTGATTTCAGTGTAAATTGCACCATACGTAGCGTGAGATTCAATATCGGTTTTGATTTGACAACGGAGATTTGAGATTACGTTAATAAAATGTCTTGTAAAGTTTATCTTATATATACTAGATATCTACATGTATAAAAGTGATGGGATATCTTATAAAGAAAAAAATATAAGATGTCTTATAAAAAATACAAGATATCTCGTAAACTTTAGAAGATATAACTTTCATCAGATACCTTATAAATCTTTTAAACAGGAATAACCGTGTTATAATCCATCGCAGTATCAATAGGTATGGGAGGGGGAATACAGGGTGAAAAAGGCGAGCTCCGATATGTAGAGAAAAGGCAGGATAGCAATATCCCAGAATTCAAATAGTGCTGAATATTGAAAAGAAGAAAAAAAATAATGATGGGATCGAAAATGCTGCGGGAAAAGGCAGGATCCGCAGTTGCCTCTATATCCCAATAAAAATTGAAAGGTTACTCCCTTAAATTCCTGTAGATACTTGTCAGTTTTAAGTGATCAGAAATTTCAGTACATGTTTCTATAGGCGATTTTGTCCGTTTAAGAACAATGCTTTTGTTTTGTTGTTTCTTTCACATTCGCAGTTTCCATATCGTTATTTTAAAATAAATCTCTCAGAGGATATTTTCGAAATCTTGTAAAGCATTGGAACAGATCGATGTCGGAAAACTTTCTAAATTCAAATAGTTAGGGGGAAGAGGGGGTAAAAACTGGTAAGTTTCTGTCATCAGACATCGATTACACATTAGTGGGAAAAAAAGACTTTAAAACCACATAATGATACATTTTAATAAACGTTTAATAGTTTCAATGTACACTTTCATTTGTTTTACTTGCTAATCGAATAGTTTCAACATACTTCATATTTAGTTTTTTATTAAGGGGGGGGGGGGGGGTGTGTCTTGGTGAGAACTATGCGAACTCAGTTTTCTCTAACATTAAACATTTGATCTTGCCCCTAAAATAATTTGTCAGATTAAGTAATAAGATCAATAGATATTCTACTTCGAGAAAACATTTATTTTCAACCCATGGCATGCTTTGATGTCTTTTACTGTTATATATTCCCACATTTTCGAAAGAAATTCGGAAGTAACCATCGCTAGATACTGTTAATTGAATGTACATCAGCAAGTTCTGTGAATTCTAGCAAAAACTAAATTCCCCAAACCATCCCTCTCCTGTACATGTAACACATTATTAAAGAAATTCAGCATTTCGTTAGCATTAGACGCGCCTTTTATAACGTCATAGCAAAGGTCGATTGTTAATGTTGCGATACTGGCGTACATTTGAACCTATATCACTGGTCCACCCCTAACTGTATGTCCATAGGAGTTTGAAATTTTGTCAATAAAGTTAATAAAATGTACTTGATTGACCAAGCCATGAGCTATGGTCAATCAAGTACATTTTATTAACTTTATTGATAAAATTTCAAGCTCCTATGGTATGTCCATGATTGCAATTACCCGTTGTACGAACGTGACACTTGCTTCGTCAATATATATACATATATATATATATATAAAGTCTCTTTTTTGGAAGTAAAATACAGAAAAAACTCTAAACACTTTGTTGAAATATTTCGACCGTGTTACCGGTCTTCTTCACGAAAACACGACTGAAGTAGACCGGTAACACGGTCGAAATATTTCAACAAAGTGTTTAGAGTTTTCTCTCTCTCTCTCTCTCTATATATATATAACTGACTCGGCCTAAATTGCAATAAAATCAGTAGCAAAGAAGTTTTCAACACTTCGTTCGTGTTCAGACCACAGGGGCTTGTCACGAATTGACCCTCTCTATTCTATATTTACATTCATTTGTAAATATAGAATAGACGATGTTAAATTTTAAAAAGACAAATATTTCATGACGAGTCCCAGCTGTGTTCAGACGAAATATGCTTCTCTTGGATTTTCTTTGCAGTTTCTTGAAAGTAATTTCCCTAAAAATTTCTCGCAGCTCTACAAATTAATAAATTTTGTCTGATTTCTCTATAATATACACTTTATTTCTTTTTAATTTCATACTCGATAAACAAAAGTACATCTGGTGTGAGCTTTGTTGGCGACATTTTCGGTGCAAGAGTTCCCATGATTGACAATTTTATAATGTGGCCTTTGCGACGCCTAATTTCTTACTGATTTTACCATAAAGTAAACCCTTGGCATGTAATTTTAAAATCAACATCATTGTTTTAGTTGGTATTGGTTTTCCCTTTTCGCAGTCTCTTCCATCGTGCTAAAAGATTATGTAATGACATGCTAGTGTAAAGACACGTGTGACCATCTAGAATTATTTTTATTCCCGCCCCTTTAAATATTGGTCCAATCGCAGTGATTGTTCTTTCCTTGATGCGTCATCATTGACAGATTTGTTTTGAAACCAACTATCCGAGACCTCGAATGAACTTGAGAAGCTGAGTCGTTCACACTTACTGTAAATTCATAGTAACCATTTGATATTTTAGATCTTAATTCTAGTTTATATCTTTAAATAATACTTGAAAATATAAATATAAATAATAAAATGTCTCTTTTTGTTGTTTCATCAGGTGATGAAGGTAGCGATCATTGCATAAAAAATTTGCATAAGTGGTTTATGCATTTTTTCTGCAATGCTAGCTACTTTCATCACCCAATGAAACAATAAAGAGAGACATTTTATTGTTTAAGAAGTACATGTATTTGTATCAGAAAACCATTGTCTGTCTGTGTAAAATTGTATTTGCAATTTGAAAAAATATAGGAATTAAAATTTTGCAAAAACAATTAAACCATTTCAAGTTTTTTTTTTATGTTTTGGGTCCACTCTAGAATCAAAATCCAATCTTTCTATCAGAAAAAAAATAACACAAATCGGTAGAAAAAATACACAACATTTTTAGTGTAATAATAAAATTATTATCAGCAACTGAGTAGTTTCTTCCTAAGCAACTTTTGATCATGATCAATCAATGCACTTTTTAGGTCACCTGAGTAAACTTAATTTTTAAAAATCTTTTTCTCTACACTTTCTGCACATGTGTAAGAAAAACTAAGTACTTTTTAATAAGGACTTTGCGCGTACGGAAAGGACAGTTTTTGAGTACAGATATTATTGCATTGTGATAGAGAGCAGGAAGGTCTGTACCAAAATTGTAAATTTTATGATCCACGGGGTAGGGGTTCTGACCCCAGGGTGGGGCCAAACTTTAATTGGTACATGGCATTTAAGTGTAAAACATTTAAATAACATCTTCTTTAGTGCTATTGATTCTAAATTGAAACTAAATAGAATTTAGAAAGACTAGGTAAACCTTCCCAAAATTGAAAATTTTATGATCCCAGGGGTAGGGGTTTTGGTATAAGGGTGGGGCCAAACTGTTCAG
The DNA here is from genome assembly GCF_947568905.1 of Ostrea edulis. Lineage (NCBI taxonomy): Eukaryota > Metazoa > Mollusca > Bivalvia > Ostreida > Ostreidae > Ostrea > Ostrea edulis. The sequence goes on from NC_079164.1 coordinate 23,772,173, forward strand.
TTATTAAAGGTGTGAAAATAAAACATTTTTAACTTTTTCTTGATAAGTACCATTCCAATTCCTTTAAATTGGGTATGAATCATCTTTTGGACAAGAAGGACATAAATTATGAAGTTCAGGATTCCTCCACCCCTGGAGCCTTATAGGGGCGAGGTAAAACTGCCAAAAATTTAGGAATGTTAAAATCTTCTCTGCAATATGTATGTGTAAGAAAAACTAATTACACAGTGATGTAGAGTAAGAAGACCTCTACAAAAATGGTAAATTTCATGATCCATGGGGTATAGGTTCTGACACCTGGGGCCAAAACTTAGTATTATATAGTATATATATGTAAAACATTTAGATAATATCTTCTAATGCTATTGATACTAAATTGAAACTAAATACGGTAGATATTTAGAAGGAATGGGGAGTCCTCTACCAAAATTGTTAATTTCATGTTCCTAGGGGTAAGGGTTTGGTTCCAGGGTTGAGCCAAAATTATCATAGTGATTATATTTTCTTTATCATTTAAAATACTACTTGAAGTTTGCTAATATTGTATACAAAGTAAATATATATTTTAGATAGGAAAAGCAGAAAAGGATGTACCAAACTTGGGAATTTTGCAACCCCAGAGTATTGACAGTAGGATGGTTCCAAATAAGTCATATCATGTGTTAATAGTGATGGGCACTCGGGAATAACAAATTAATCGATGATCGAATTTAATTGAAAAATAATTGAATTTTATTCATTTCAAATATATAAAATAGATATATTAATTTACTTTATTTTTTACCCTAAATATTAAGTTAATTAGAATAAAATAATTAAAGTGATTGATTGTATCTTGTTTAACGTCTCTCTTGAGAATTTTTCACTCATGGAGACGTCTAAAATCATTAGAATTTTGAAGTTAATAATCCGATACTTTCGATTTGGTTTTCCAGGATAGGGATTTCGATTTGGTTTTCCCGGGATAGGGATAGATCTCTCGACTTTTGTTGTTGTTCTTGTGGGATCTGGGTTAGAATAGAGCCTCATTACCCCTTGCTTGTTGTAAGAGGCAAAATCCGAGGCCCCGTGTCACAGCAGGTGTGGTACGATAAAGATCCCTCCCTACTTAAAGACTAAGCGCCGAGCAATTAGGCCTAAATTTTCCAGCCCTTCACTCGCAGTGGTGACATCTTCATATTATTTAGTGAAATATTCTTGAGCAGGACGTTAAACAACAGTGTTTTCCATTCATTTCATTTGAACAGGCCCATTTAGAATTGTAACAGGCCAGGGGGGGGGGGGGTATGGAAAGTTTGGAAAATTAGACGCAAAATCCTGCATTCTGAGGCATTTCAGGGGGCAAAATGACCCTTGTTCATATGCCACTTTTTAACCTACATTTTTAAATATATACCAAAGGGTTGAACATTTTTACCTCAGACAAGTTAGTCACAGTGGTGTTAAATACACACCTTTGCGATGTTTTGACTGGAAGAAATCATGTAATGTATTCGTTCGACGCTTCATTATTTTTCACTGCCATGTGCTTCTCGCGCGCAAGGTGAGAGTTTAAAATATCGTCCAATCAAAATCGCCGTTTCAAAAAGCTCTCGATAAAAACATAAACAAGGAAGAAATATGAAAGATATTTATAGCCAACCAATTGCTACCGCATACATTCTTTGCAAAGATCGATTGTGTAAATCAACATCACTGAAATTGACAACATATTATTTTTTGATTTTTTATATTTGAACCGGCCAGAAAATCGTTTGAAACGGTCAATTTGGCCGGCGGCCGGTTCTTAGGGAAAACACTGAACAATATTCAATTTCAATCTTATCGGATAATTCAGCTTCGTCAGCCAGTTTTAGCTCACCTGAGCTGAAAGCTCAAGTGAGCTTTTTTGATCGCCTGTTGTCTGTCGTCTGTCTGTAAACTTTTTACATTTTCGACTTCTTCTCCAGAACCACTGGGCCAATTTCAACCAAACTTGGCCAAAAATGTCCTTGAGCAAAGGGCTTTCAAATTTGTTCAAATGAAGGGCCATGTCCCTTTCAAAGGGGAGATAATCACAAAAATGCAAAAATAGGGTGGGGTCATTTAAAAATCTTCTTCTCAAGAACCACTGAGCCAGAAAAGCTGATATTTACATGAAAAGCTTCCTAACATAGAGCAGAGTTAAGTTTGTTCAAATCATGGCCCCCCTGTGGTAGGATGGGGCCACAATAAGGGATCAAAGTTTTACATACAAATATATAGGAAAAATCTTCTCAAGAACCAATGAGCTAGAAGAGCTGAGATTTACATGAAAACTTCCTGACATGGTGCTGATTCAAGCTTGTTCAAAGTATGGTCCCGGGGTTAGGTTAGGGTCACAATAGGGGATGAAAGTTTTACATACAAATATATAGAGAAATTCTTTAAAAATCTTCTTCTCAAGAACCATTGGGCCAAAGAAGTTGACATTTACATGAAAGCTTTCTGACATTAGTACAGATTCAAGTTTGTAAAAATCATGGCCTCCAGTGGTAGGTTGGAACCACAACAGGGACTAAGGTTTTACATGCAAATACATATGGAAAGTCTTCAGAAATGGGCCAAGGTGACTCGATCAGGTGAGCGATGTGGCTCATGGGCCTCTTGTTGATTTTAGTTAAGACGCGGCAGGAATATTCGTATTATTTTTTAAAAATACTGGCGTCGGCGATTTTCGATTTTCAAAATGACAATCGATTATTCACATCATTTCAGTTATAGCGACTGACAATCGAAAGTTGGCGATGATTGGTACATCAGTGTGTTAATGTTACTTATATTATCTTATGTAAAGCCTTTCATCACTGTAGGCACTTTTGAGGGCATTTAAAAGAAAGGTGTGATCTTAAAAGCTTGTACATGTACTTTTGTTGAATATATAGTATTCAAAGCAGTATTTTTTTCTAGATTTCATAGTCCTTGGGATTAGTGATACTTATAACTATACTCAGGTGACTGATAAGGCTTGGGGGCCTCTTTTTTGTTGTAATTTCAACATCAAAGAGAGAATGTTGACTAGTATACCCTGCCAGAGATGAAGGAATATATATAACAGTCACATTGTAATTGTTTGGCCAATAGTGCTTTTCCTGGTACAAAACCTTGCACTAAAAGTATAAGATTTTAGTGATATAGTCTTTTTTTAAATGCCAGCCTCCTTAAATTACTGGATCTTGACCAAACTGAGATGCATATTTAAAATTTAGATGAAGTTCTCCCTGACCCTCAAATAATTTTGAAAAAAAACGCTTGTTAATCTAATGTCCATCTAAAACGGGACATATTATATTGTGGTGATTGTGTCCATCCATCTGACTGTTTGTCTGTCTGCCCCGCTTCATTTCTGGCTCATAACTTAAATGATATGAGACCTAGAATCATCAAACTTTGTCAGATGATACATATTTGGTAGGGGGTGGGCTGCATTTGAAAGTTAGGTCACATGTCACCTTTGATTAAGAGGATATGGCCAAATATGGCAAAATCCTGTCTGACTCGTAACTGAACAATTATTTGGTCTAGAATCATCAAATTTGGTTAGTTAATAAATCTTTGGTAGATGTGTCACCCTAAATCAAGGTCACTGTGACCTATAATTCAGATGATATGGTGATATATGGCATAACCCTTCTTTGGGCTCTTGTAGATTTGAGTCCTAGAATCAACAAACTTTGTTAATTTATGCATCTGTAGAGAAATGTAAATTGCAGCTTAAAATCAGGTCATTAAGAGTTTTAAAATGGTAAGTATTTCAAAAAACTATGTTGTAAAGGAGGTACGAGGGCTGTTCAATATGCAAGGTGTATTGTACCTCAGCGCGATAACGCTTTGCAAGATTTCGTGGATAATGGAACTCTTGAATAGGTCTATTCAATACCTTTCCAACGGTATAAACACAAGTCTTCAGCTCCACTTAGTTTTAAACTTATGGTCATTTCAATAGAGCCAGTCGTTGACCACTGTTCTAAAAATGGTTGGAAAACGGGTTGAGAATATTGAAGAAATTAGAGCTTATATAAAAGCTCGCACAAAACTCAGTCATTCAGTAATGCAGATTTTTACTGAATTGGGGGAAGTATATGGGTCTGATAAGGTATCTCATGAGACAGTTCGTAGGTGGAGAAAGAAATTTCTGACTGGCACAGAGTCTTTCATAGATGCAGCAAAATCTGGCTGACCTGTGACTGTAACAGGCAAGGCAAATGTCTCAAAAGTCAGGGAAATAATTGAAAGTCAGATGGCAGATACACGATTTATGATATTGCCAAAGCTGTTGGCATATCGCTATCATGGGTGCATTTCATTTTGAAGTGTATTTTGAAAGTACGAAAGATTTCTGCCAGATGGATACTGCGTGCTATATATTGACAGATGACCAAAAACGGGTATGAGTACAAACTGCTAAGCAATTGCTCAAAATGTTTCCCAAATTCAATCAAAGACAATTTGCAAACATTGTTACTGGTTACAAAACATGGGTTTGGAAACAAAATTTGGCTAACTCAACACAGTAGGAGGCCTGTAGTTGCCAAAAGAACCATAAGCACAAAGAAGGTTCTTTATTGCATATTTTTCTAATGTGATGGTATAGCCGTATAAATTCCGGTGCTGAAGGGCAAAAGTGTTCCAACTCGGTATTACCAAGATGTTATACTAAAAAAGCTCAAGAAATATTATCATAAACGATACCCTGTGTCAGGATTTAAGCATGTTTGTGTACTTCATGATAATGCTCCATCACATACATCTGAGCTTGTATTTCAAACTGCAGAGAATACTTTGAAGGGATTTAATGTTCATTTCACTATTTGAGTCGAATGCTTTTGAGATATTGTACAGTACACAATACATATCGAACAGCCCTTGTAAACCCTACATATGTTAGAGAGTAATGCAGAAACTCTATTCAATAATTATTACATCAAGAAATACACTTTTTTAGCTCACCTGAGCTGAAAGCTCAAGTGAGCTTTTTTGATCACCTGTTGTCAGTCGTCTGTCCATCTGTAAACTTTTTTTTACATTTTCGACTTCTTCTCCAGAATCACTGGGTCAATTTTAACCAAACTTGGCCAAAAGCATCCTTGGGTGAAGGACTTTCAGGTTTGTTCAAATGAAGGGCCATGCCTTCTTCAAATGGAGATAATCACAAAAATGCAAAAATAGTGTGGGGTCATTTAAAAATCTTCTGAAGAACCACTGGGCCAGAAGAGCTGAAATTTACAATAAATGAAAGCTTTCAGACATAGTGCAGATTCAAGTTTGTTCAAATCATGACCCCCAGGGGTAGGATGGGGCCACAATAGGAGATCAAAGTTTTACATAGAAATATATAGGGAAAATCTTACAAAATCTTCTCAAGAACCACTGGGCCAGAAAAGTTTACATTTACATGAAAGCTTCCTGACATAGTGCAGATTTAACAGAGTTCCACTCTCCTATGACGTCATAAGATTTTGCAAAGTCAATGATTTTATAAGATTTATGCATGACAGGAACATAAATTTTGTTGGAATCTTTTTCAGTAGTTATTGTAAAAAATCTTGTTAATTAACCATAAAATATTTCAAAAGTCTAAATTATATACGAACAATCAATTATATGGTTCAAAATATTGAATTCTAGGGCAAAGACTGTTTTCATTAAATTATTTATCAAATCCATTATGTAATAAATTTCCTTTATTTTTCACAAATATTTTGTATATTTTTTAAAGAGACAGTTTCATGAGATTGTTATGAATACTATTATATTGTTTTAATTAGTTTTTGTGAAATTTTGATCATGCTGTTAAAGGAAAATTACAATTTTCTGATATTGATAACAAGTATATATGTGTGCTAATTGATAAAAAATTTATTAGTACCGTAATTTACATACTTATTTTATCATTTTTAGCTCACCTGAACCGAAGGGTCAAGTGAGCTTTTCTGATCACATTTTGTCCATCGTCCGTCTGTACACTTTTCACATTTTCAACTTCTCCAGAACCACTGGGCCAATTTCAACCAAACTTAAATTGGCCAAAAGCATCTTTGGGTGAAGGGCTTTCAAGTTTGTTCAAATGAAGGGCCATGTCCCTTTCAAAGGGGAGATAATCACAAAAATGCAAAAATAGGGTGGGGTCATTTAAAAATCTTCTTCTCAAGAACCATTGGGCCAGAAAAGCTGAAATTTACCTGAAAGCTTCCTGACATTTTGCAGATTCAAGTTTGTTCAAATCATGCCCCCCGGGGGTAGGATGGGGCCACAAGGGGGGGATCAAAGTTTTACATACAAATATATAGGGAAAAACCTTTAGAAAAATCTTCTCAAGAACCACTGAGCCAGAAAAGCTGATTTTTACATGAAAACTTTCTGACATAGTGCTGATTCAAGTTTGTTCAAATCATGGCCCCCGGGGGTAGGATGGGGCCACAAGTGGGGATCAAAGTTTTACATACAAATATATAGGGAAAAACTTTAAAAATCTTCTTCTCAAGAACCACTGAGCCAGAAAAGCTGAGATTTACATGAAAGCTTACTGACATAATGCAGATTCAAGTTTGTTCAAATCATGGGCTCCGGGAGTTGGATGGGGCCACAATAGGGGATCAAAGTTTTACATACAAATATATAGAAAAAATCTTCTTCTGAAGAACCACTGAGTCAGAAAAGCTGATTTTTACATGAAAACTTTCTGACATAATGCAGATTCAAATTTGTTCAAATCATGGCCCCCGGGGGTAGGATGGGGCTACAATGGGGGATCAAAGTTTAACATACAAATATATAGAGAAATCTTTAAAAATCTTCTTCTCAAGAACCACTAAGCCAGAAAAGCTGAGATTTACATGAAAGCCTCCTGACATAATGCAGATTCAAGTTTGTTCAAATCATGGGTCCCGGGGGTTGGATGGGGCCACAATGGGGGATCAAAGTTTTACATACAACTATATAGGAAAAATCTTTAGAAAAATCTTCTCAAGAACCACTGAGCCAGAAAAGCTGATTTTGACATGAAAACTTTCTGACATAGTGCAGATTGAAGTTTGTTCAAATCATGGCCCCCGGGGGGTTGGATGGGTCAACAAGTGGGGGGGGGGGGGTCAAAGTTTTTCATACAAATATAGGGAAAATCTTTAAAAATTTTCTTCTCAAGATCCATTGGGCCAAAGAAGTTGACATTTACAAGAAAGCTTTCTGACATAGTGTAGATTCAAATTTGCAAAAATCATGGCCTCCAGGGGTAGTTGGGGCCATAATAGGGACTAATTTAAGGTTTTAAATGCAAATATATATGGAAAGTCTTCAGATATGGGCCAAGGTGACTCAGGTGAGTGATGTGGCCCATGGGCCTCTTGTTATTTGTTGGTAAGATATATTATTTGAAGAATCAGCAATCAAATATAAGATTGAACCTAGCTACAATTCTAAAGGGGTGGAATTACCTTAAATTCATGAATTTCTTTCCATATTTTTCTTTGCTGGATTTTAATTATATTTTAATTATGACAGATTATTGTAAGTTAATAACATGTAGCTAGAATACACAGGGATATACCTAAAGCTAACAATACCCAATTTTGGTGCGTAGACCCTGCTTCTAGAAATCATATTAGCTCAAGTGAGCTTTTCTGATCAAAATTTAATTGTCCACTATCTGTCATCGGCCTCATGCAGTGTTGGCGTCAGTATAAACTTTTCACATTTTCATCTTTTCCAGAACAACTGGGCCAATTTCAACCAAACTTGGCACAAAGCATCCTTGGGTGATTAGGGGTTTCAAGTTTGTTCAAATGAAGGGTCATGCCCCCTTCAAAGGATAGATAAACACAAATTCATTTATCAATAAAACCAAAAACAAATTTATTGTCACCAATTGAAAAGTTTAATTTTCTTGATGCATGGTCCTTTGTTTATATGTCTGTATCAGAAGCATGTCTATCCGACTATGCTTTATTCTAGACAAATTGCCTTTCGCTTTCATGTGTACCGCCATTACGATAAATAATTATACCCCCCCCCCCCCCCCCCCCCCCCCCCCCCCCCGCAACAAGTTGGGGGGGGGGGGGGGGGGGTGTATACTGGAATCGGGTTGTCCGTCTGCAGACGCAATGGTTTCCGGACTGAGACTAAAGCATTATCCTTTCCACCTACCGTCACCATATCATACATATGGGCTACCCATGGGATGAAGATGTTCCCTATCGATTTTGGGGTCCAAAGGTCAAGCGCACTGGACATCGAAGTAGCAATATGGTTTCCGGGCTCTAAAGCGTTATCCTTTCCACCTACAGTCACCATATCATACATATGGACTACCCATGGAATGAAGATGTTCCCTATCGATTTTTGGGTCAAAAAGTCAAAGGTCTCGCGCACTCCAGGACATCGAAGTAGCAATATGGTTCCCGGGCTCTAAAGCGTTATCCTTTCCACCTACAGTCACCATATCATACATATGGACTACCCATGGGATGAAGATGTTCCCTATTGATTTTGTGGTCAAAAGGTCAAAGGTCACACGCACTGGACATCGAAGTAGCAATATGGTTCGGTTTGTCATGCCATTTGTTTTTTACACTCTGAAAAGAGGTAGTTTATACCTATTACCAACACCCTTTGGGAGATTGGGGTAAGCGGGGAGTATTCTTAGTGAGCATTGCTCACAGTACCTCTTTTTTTTTTTTTTAGGTGTATAGATAGGTCTTAATTAGGTCATAAAGAAAACAAAGTCTAAAAACCGATTAATTGGATTAAAATTTTCATAATTGAGGACTTAGAATTTGCCAAGAAATGACTGATTTTCGATTATAATCGATAATTGGAACACTACTAAGAATAACAGGGCCAGAAAAGTTTACATTTACATGAAAGCTTCCTGGCATAGTGCAGATTCAAGTTTGTTAAGATCATGCCCCCGGAGGGTAGGATAGGGCCACAATAGGAGATCAGAGTATGTGCAAGGGAAATTAAAATCTTCTCAAGAACCACTGAGCCAGAAGAGCTAATTTAGATTTACATGAAAGCTTCCTGACATAGTGCTGATTCAAGTTTGTTCAAATCATGGCCCACAGGGGTAGGTTGGGGCCACTATAGGGGATGAAATTTTTACATAGAAAATAAAAAAATCTTCTTCCCAAGAACCATTGAGCCAAAGATGTTGACATTTACACAAAAGCTTTCTGACACAGTGCAAATTCAAGTTTGTAAAAATCATGGCCTCTAGGGATAGGTTGGGGCCACAATAGGGACTAAGGTTTTACATGCAAATATATATGGAAAGTCTTCAGATTATCTGAATGGACCAAGGTGACTCAGGTGAGCGATGTGGCCCATGGGCCTCTTGTATAGATTTTATGCTAAGTGCTTTTAGAGTAATTTGGATATTATATTTAGTGCTCTATGAATATTGCATATAATAATAACTCGAAATCTGCTATTCATTGTTGTGTCAAATAATATCTGATGAGGTTTTAGTAAGATATGACCTAGGACTCACTTAGTGAAGGTATATAGAATTGATCATTCCATTCACCTTGAATGGTTATTAGATTTGTGAGGTTACTTAGTTTCTCAAAGACAACAGCAAGGTCTACAGAATTAATGTAGAATTGACAGAAAATGCTGGTGGAGAATACACAGATGTGTTGCATCTATTTACATGAAAATTACATGGAATACAGAAATTTCATTTATTAATTTCGATGTATGTAGAAAAAAATTCATGGAGAAATAGATGGGATTTTTTTTTTTTATAGATGAAACACAGATTTCTGTCTCTATGTTCCATGTATTTTCTACATACAAATAACATGGATATTACATGAAAATTTGTTTTTAGTTTGTGGAATTTTTATGCCCCCGAGATCGAAGATCGGGGGGGGGGGGGGGGGGGGGGGGGGGGGGGGCATATTGTTTTTGTCCTGTCTGTAATTCTGTCATTCTGTCTGAAACTTTAACCTTGCTAATAACTTTTGAACAGTAAGTGATAGAGCTTTGATATTTCACATGAGTATTCCTTGTGACAAGACCTTTCGGTGGGTGCCAACATTTTTGACCCCTTGACCTTGGAGTTTAACCTACTTATTGAAAACTTTAACCTTGCTAATAACTTTTGAACAGTAAGTGATAGAGCTTTGATATTTCACATGAGTATTCCTTGTGACAAGACCTTTCCGTGGGTACCAACATTTTTGACCCCGTGACCTTGGAGTTTGACCTACTTTTTGAAAACTTTAACCTTGCTAATAACTTTTGAACAGTAAGTGATATACCTTTGATATTTCACATGAGTATTCCTTGTGACAAGACCTTTCGATGGGTATTGAACCTTTTGACCTTGACATTTGACCTACTTTTAATTTTTTTTTTTTACATTTGTCATAACTTCTAAATGGTAAATATTAGAGCTTTCATATTGTACATGATCATTTTTTTTGACAAGATCTTTCTACTGGTACCAAGATATTTGCCGTTGTGACCTTGTCCATCTTCGGAATTGGCCATTATCAGGAGCATTTGTGTTTCACAAACACATCTTGTTATCTAATGGACAATTAACTATGGTACTTGTAATTTATCTGATATGTATAGGGTTTTTAAAAATCAATTTGTAATTGCATTAAAATTGGAGCTGCTGTTTACAAATTATAATCCGCTTGGCAAGCTAGCTTTGTTATTAGACAAATGATCATCATTTCAATATTTTTCATTTTAATTTTTACAGGGAGGAAAACGACCAATAGAATTGAAATTGACATTGTCTTTGGATCACTTGTGAAACAAAAGGTAATGGAAAATGTTTACTTCACGAAAGTCGGGTTGCTTCATCATGTTGTCTGTTAACAATTAAACATTTCTAACTTCTTGGTATATAACTATACTATTCCAAGTCTTTGTCAAATTTGGTAATGTATGGGGTATCATTGGGATAAGAGGGACATAAATTGTAAAATTTCAGGACTCCTACACCCTGGAGCCTTAATGGGAGGGCCAAAAATGCCAATTATTGACCAATATTTAAAAAAAAATCCTTTCTCGATCTACAATAATTGCACATCTATAAGAAAAACTAAATGCATAGGGATGTAGAGCAGGAAGGTCATGGGCCTCTACCAAAATTTCATGATCTCCAGATTCTGACTGCAGGACGAGGCCAAACACCAGGCAGATTTATAGTGTTTATGTGTGAAACATTCAACTAACATCTTTAATATGCTATATATTGATACTAAATTAAAACTACATGTCCATGTACGTGGATATTTGGAAGGAGCAGGACTAGCCCTTTGATACCAGCTGAGGGTGTAACCAAAATGGTCATAGTAATTTAATGTGTGTTAAGGGACACATCTCATGTTTTCAAAGTATACAAAATTTTATGCATCTTGTCTTCCTTATGCTTTTAGAAATTAATTCTAATAATTTGTTTGCTGAAATATTGTGATAAGTAACCATAATACAGACTTAAATCTAAACCCCGATTTCAAAAAGCCTAGTTAATTTGGTAGTCACGTACGTGGTACAGTGATGTCATATGCGACCTTTGTCATCAACTTGTTACATGGAAATAGACTTTATAGGTTTTAGGGATTTAATTTATTCACTATGGAAAAGATTTATTTTGATGAACATTACAAAGAACTAAGTTCGTTTGGTATCATATTTGGCTCCCTGAATTATTACAAAATGAAGTACATGTTGAATCAAACTTCTACATTGCAAAATACTGATGGAGATACACTTGTTTAAAAAATAAAGCGAAAGTTTGAAAATGTGTCACATTTCTAATACATTGACGTATATAGTCAAAATACGTACGGAACACAAATTTCTGGAAATATCCATAAAATTTAACCACTTGTGAAGATATTTGAATAGGTTCGCATAATATCACCACTTTAAAATTTTCGCACATAAAACATCTATGTGTAAGCATTTCATATTCAAAAAATTATGATGGTAATATTATGTGGACCATAGTTAATTTTTATTTTAATTAACGTTCATATTTTTAGCATTTTTACAGCATGCAAGTACATGTCATGTTTTTGGATGTTGTTACATATGTGTTGTTACTTAAGGTTACCTATATTTTGTTTACAAAAGAAAATACTTGCCTAATACCGCATGAAATGATAAAATTCCTAACATCAATTTAATGTGGCAATGTATGATATTTACATGTCTCTCCTTGCATTGTGCATCATATTAATCATGCTATCTTACTTCAGTGCCCAGGCTGTAACCTGTAGCGACATGTGCCATAGTTAGGAATACTGTGATATCAATTACTTTTAATCAAAAGAAATTGCATTATATGAAACATTTTGCCAAACACAAAATGCTACTATTTCTTATTAATCTATATAGCTAAATGCGTGGCAGAGCACGAGGCCGATTTATACATGTATTTCGGTAAATAGACATTCATTTTTCAAAAGTGACATCACAATGGGTGATAGATCATTTTGTTAACTTACATACTATTTCAGCCGGTAGAACTAAACAAACTCAAATAAGAAGATGGTTTGATAGCAAAGAAAAAACTTTTTTTTTTATTGTTTTCATCATTTTCAACATAAATACATACACACCTATCATTTCCCATAAGTTTCATTCTCAATCTCATTGTCATGCTTTGGATTTAAAAACATTTTAGTATTTCTTCTCACATTACTTTAAATGAATTTTATGTTCTTTTCACTGTATCCATGCAATGTAACATTGTTTAGTGTGTGTCTTCGCTGAATACACCTTCTGTGCTCTTGGGGGTGAAAAATTGAACAAGGTGTACGGTATATATACACATATAAGTATAATATAGTTTCATGTACCCATGCACCATATTGATAATTAATATTCATTTAATTCATATTAAAACAATGCAATTTAATCCAAATGTAAAGACACAAACCAAATGCTGAATGGTAAAATTAATTGAATATGGGTTTTACTCTACAATTATTAAATACAATTACACAAATGGTCGTTCAATTCGTAGCATCCACCGCATTGAAGCAATTACAATTGATGAACACTTTTGGAGTGAGTCAATTAAACTTTTCAAATAAAAATCACAGTGCACTGATACGGCATGCTACGTAACAACAAGATGGTCCCAGAATTGGTCCTAAAATGTGCAGCCTCCGCACGGTATGTAACAATTTGTTGCAAAGCGTTGCATGAATGGCGAAGCTAGGTACCAATATATAAATATTGCACGTAGTTGAGGGTAACATTGAAAATTTTCACCCCGAGAAAACCATTGTCAACTGAGGCGTAGCCGAGGTTGACAATGGTTTCTCGAGGGGTGAAAATTTCAATGTTACCCTCAACTACATGCAATATTTGTTTTATTATACAGAATGTTATGTAAACTGGAAAGCAGAAAAACTTACGTCTGTTGACATTTGATCAATCACTGTCATGCAATATTTCGTATTTCGATGCGGGTACTCGCGTTTATTACAAACGCTCAAACGACGTCGTCTAGCAATCTACGGCGAACCGTATGCGCATAAATTTGACGCATGTGATAATTTTTTATAATATCACCCGTTGTCAAGTACTGTTACCCGTTGCTAGATACTATCACCCTGGGGCACGTGTTTTCTGTTCTCTGAGGGTAACAATATGTTTTTTCAAATGCTTCTCGACCAATCAGGTTCGAGTATTTTACTTGAAAGTATAATAAAAAACATTGTTACACTGTACATAGCATCACTACTTTTGCCTCTGCATGTATGTAACATACCATCTCGTTGTAAAGCCACTGATATGATGGGGTTACATAGACACCATGTTTTTTATCTGGACGGACAGTAGCGAGGATCTCCATGCCTTCATGGCCCGTCTGAACGATTTTCATGGCTCAATTAAATTCACCTATGAACATTCCACCAAAGAAATTAATTTCCTTGATACAACCATATGCATAGACATCCAAGGGAAAATATACACAGGTCAGACTGGCAATTTACTCAGAGATCACGTGTACGGACACTACAGAAATCCCCCCCAGCCTCAGGAATATTTTGGTTCACACAGAATTGAACAACACCACCCCACCCCACCCCACCCCCTAAAATAATGGAAGTCATCCGTGTTATATGAACTACCAAATATGTGAAAGATAAACCATTCACACATACAGGCCCTGCATGAAAAATGGAATCGACAAAAACTATCTGCATGGACGAATTGCCACTGCAATTTAAAAACAGAACTATGAAGATTTATGGAATTTATGGACTCTTTAATTGTTTTATTATGTTTATGTCCATCCACATAATAAACACTCTATCAATTAAAAATAATAATCTATATTTAACACATTTGATTCACATGTTTGTTGTCATATGCACCATTGTTTCTTTGTTTATTATATGTAACTTCACTACAGAATTTATTTTCTTCTGATGATGTACATAATTTAGTTAGCCGAAATTTGCACCTGCGTAGCTAAATTTCAGTATTTTACTTGTTCTGATGATGACTGTCTAAGGTTGAAATTGGTCAACCAAATAAATTCTCCGACTTCTAATATTGCTTCACAATTTCAGATGTATGTGATGGAGCATTATCATGAAGTAGACAAACATGCCCAAATCCTGACACAGGGCGTCGTTTATGATAATATTTTTTGAGCTTTTTTAGTATAACATCTCGGTAATACCAACCTGTAACACTTTTGCCCTTCAGCACCGGAATTTGTTCGGCTATACCATCACATGAGAAGAATATACAGTGAAACTTCTCTAAACCTGCCAGCTGTTGGACTGAAAAAAAATGGCCGGTTTAGAGGGGTGGCCGGTATACAGAGAAATTAGCATTTAGAGACATTTCAGCTCAATTTTTATTAGATATTTCATTGACATACCACAAACCATATAATATGGTGTTCAAGGACTATTATATCACTATTGGAAATAAAACATAATAATTTACTAACATGTTTATTTTCAATTTATAGCACTAAAACTAATTAAACATGAATAAACATTTTTTCATTGACATGCAGAAATAATGGAAAACATTCCGTTTAAATAAAACTGCATTTGATATATGTATAGAAATCTGTAGACTAGCAGCATTTATGTAGAATTTCGGCTTATATTTTAATAAACAAAACAAACACATAGCCATTTGATTGCTGCAATTAATACACAGAGTAGGTACTGCTCACTTTGATATGGGGATCTATGATCAATTATCGGTGGAGATCAAACTAGTCCGCTTGTACCTACAGGTAATAGGCTTGCTGCATGCAGTCATCTAATTTTAACTAAAAATTTATAACAGGATACATAAAGAAAACACAGTGGCCTATTATTGGAATTCTTCTTACCTATAAAAACTCTGTTTACGTCCATTGCTTATATCATTAACAAATTTGTTTTGACGTTTTTGAAAAGTACAGTAGTAAATATATAATTTTAATTTTGATGTTTCTTAGAAATTTTAAGTCTATGGAAACCCCCCAAAAATCATTCATCTATTGAAAATTATCATGAACAGGCATGGGTTTGTTATTTATTAACTACCGCGCTTATATCCATGGTGCAACAATATGGGGTAATGATTGTATTCATTCAATATGTGCATATCTGTTTATAACATTTCGTACTGAAATTTGAAAGGGTCACTTGGATTAGCCAAGCACCAATTAACACCCTCGACAGCACAGGTAAACTATAGAACTTATAGAGGCCACTCGTGTTTTTCACACCTCTGGTTGATAATTTCCCACCTCAGTGGTGTAGCTTCCATTGAGGCAACCGAGGCAGCTGCCTCGGTAAAAAAACACCTTTTACGTTGTTAAAATGTCGATAGCTTCTGGGGGGCACAGACCCCCTGCCTAGGTAATATTCGAACCCAAGCTACGCCTATGCACCTGGCCGGTAGGGCAGTCATTTTTCACACCTGCCCCTGGTCTTAATCACCCCTCTGGCCAAAAATGTTCTAGTCTTCAAATAGTGGCCAGTATCATAAGGGTAAATTACACATGTTTGTTAACAATTGTACTTTAAAAAGTGGCCGATGTCCGGTTTTCAGGAGTGCCCGGTTTTGTGAGACTTTCTTTGTAAGGAAATGTTAAGGTTTCTGCCGGGACTTTGAAAATCGACCGATATTCAGGGAGAACCGGTTTTCTGAGGGACCGGTTTGGAGAAGTTTCACTGTACAATAAAGAACCTTCTTTGTGCTTATGGTTCTTTTGGCAACTACAGGCCCTCTACCATGTTTAGTTAGCCTTATTTTGTTTCCAATTTTTCTTACTGGTATGAAATAGTGAAGCCATGTTTCTAGGGCTGGGACGATTCAGGGATTCGGTTTTGATTCAGAACATGATTCGTTTTTTTCTATTTGGTTTATGTTATGACAGTACAAAAATTGACAATTTTAATGAGTAGCATACTTGATTTAATTTTATTCAAGTTTTGTATAACTTTATGTCATCATTTGTAAACATTATATCTATTTAGAAAAAAAGAACACATTGACAGTCTATGTATAGTATAGTATAGTCAATTTAAAATGTATATGATGTTGTTTTCATCGATATGTAAGAATTCAACAATTCTATCGATTGAAAGTCTTTGGAAATCTCATTAAAGATTTATTGATTTAATTCTCTCTCATATTAACTGTCAAAATAATTAATCTGTGTCATTATATCTACGATGTTGATTTCACCCCAGCAATGACAGAAATGCTATATGTCATGTAAAGCTAAACTGCAATGATCTTACGGACCATATTCTGTTGGTATCTGAGTAGTGAAAATGCTAAATTTCAACACAGTAATAATTTAAATCTCCGTTTCATAAAAAACCACATGCTCTGCACCTCACTCGGACACCTTATTTGTTGTTGTCGGTGTATGTAAAATCTGATACCGAAATCTGGAATTTGTAATCGGTGCATCGAATCGAATGGTATGAATCGCGGTGCACCGAAATTTTTGGTGCACCACACAGCCCTGCATGTTTCGTCACCAGTAACAATGTTTGCAAATTGTCTTTGATTGAATTTGGGAAACATTTTGAGCAATTGCTTAGTGGTTTGTATTTGTATACCCATTTTTGGTCATCTGTCAATATATAGCACGCAGTATCCATCTGGCAGAAATCTTTCGTACTTTCAAAATATGCTTAAAAATGAAATGCACCCGTGATAGTGATATGCCAACAGCTTTGGCAATATCACAAATCGTGTATCTAGCTGCCATCACTTTCAATTATTTCCCTGACTTTTGAAACATTTGCCTTCCCTGTTACAGTCACAGGTCGGCCAGATTTTGCTGCATCTTTGAAAGACTCTGTGCCAGTCAGAAATTTCTTTCTCCACCTACGAACTATCTCATGAGATATCTTATCAGACCCATATACTTCCCCCAATTCAGTAAAAATCTGCATTACCGAATCACCGAGTTTTGTGCAAACTTTTATATAAACTCTGATTTCTTCAATATTCTCAACCCGTTTCCCAATCATTTTTAGAACAGTGGTCAACGACTGGCTCTATTGAAATGACTATAAGTTTAAAACTGTGGAGCTGAAAGCTCGTGTTTCTACCATTGGAAAGGTATTGAATAGAGTTATTCAAGAGTATCATCATCCACGAAATCTTGCAAAGCGTTATCTCATTGTGATACAATACACATTACATATCGAACAGCCCTTGTAAATATTGTTTAAAATTATCAAATTTAATCATTTGCATAATTACTGGTTTTGTAATATGACATTATTGGAAGAATTCCCCAAATATACTTTTAAATATAACCTATAATTTGGAAAAATAATCAGATTTTGTGCATGGAATGTAAAATCCAGTTATTTGTAGAACATAGTTGCTGGATGTAGATGTAGATGTACAGGTGACTCTCGATAACTCGAAGTTCAAGGGACCTTGATAAAACTTCGAGAAATCGAGAGTTCGAGAGATTGAAATTCGGAAATTGAAGGTCTGCCGGTATGGTTAAGATTTTACCGTAACTGGAAATGTATACCAACAAGATCATATGATATCATTTTGACATGTTTTCCTTCATATTCGTCAGGTACTTTGATATCAAAATAAAAAAAACCTTATTTTGCATTAATAAAAACATTTCAGAGTTGATGTATTTATTTGTCCTTTAATCATGCTTAGATAGGCATACAAAGCCAAGTTCTGATGACGCTTTACTATCGCAAACTAAACAGAGCACAATATTATGTCGCTTTACCCAAAACAAAAATTCTAATGAATGAGTAAAATGATGTTTTAGAGTAACTTTACACAAAAACCCCAAAAATCGAAAAATTTAACAGTCTGTAAATTATGTATAAAACTTACTCTCTCGTTGTCACGTCAAAACAAATTATAGATATATTCATAGTTGGATTATATATAATTTTAATCATCACGACTCCAAATTCCAGTGCAAGGTGTAAACTGACCAATTAGCCAATTATATACTCAAGTGTGTCGCCTCCACAAAGAAGCACCGGCGATGTTTCAACTATGTAGATACCTAATTAGTAATTACCCCTCCGGCATTCAACAAAATCAGGTGAGGCCCAAGCGGAAATTATTACACGCTTGAGTAACGGTGGGTATACGCTACCACCACTTCGAGAGATCGAGAGTGAAAAACAATGAAATGTGTTTACGGGACCCAACTTCACTTCGAGAGATCGAAAGTTTGGGAGATCGATAGTAAATTTGCTTTGTTATATAGAGAAAAAAATCGGGACCATGATTTCACTTCGAGAGACTGAGAACTTCGAAAGATCGAAGTTCGAGCCATAGAGAGTCACCGGTAGTTGCATGTGCTTCCCACCTCTTGCTTTCAGCTGATCATCTGCCAGATTGTCCTTGGACGAAAAGGAAGCTGAGTGCGTAAGTCTTCCCTGCTGTTACATAACCTCTCCACTGACAAGACTTTAGCCAAATCTCCTCGTGGTACACTATGGAAACTGGATGCCATGCGACCTCAGGCTAACTGGCTAGGGATCTCGGAGTAGATTGGAGCCCTAGAGGTGCAGCGTGCAGGGCCCGCTGGCATGCAGACATGTCCTGGCACTTACCAATCCAATCCTTGGCCACAGGGTATATGTGGCGACTGCTATCTCGTTAGCCTGTCACAACCTGGGTGACAGTTGCATATGTGGCGGGTCACTGGTATATTTTGGGACAACGGTGCATTATGGAAGTGAAATTGTACAACTGTCCTAATTAGCTGGGAATGGTGGAGGTCTTGTCTGCCAAAAGTGTGCCAAGTTGTTGAAGGAAAGGCATCTGGTTGTAAAACTGCCTAAACCATACATGTCAAGTTGAAAAAAGAAGAAGTAAACAAGGCAGTGCCAGTAACTTTGGGTGCGTGGGTCTGCAGGGTCCAGCCATCATGGCAAATCCTATGAGTGCCCCAAGCCTTTTCGTGTGGGATCACTGAATGTAGGCACTATGCGAGGGAAGGCAAATGAAGTAGTAGAGACCATGACTAGTAGGAGACCAGGTGGAGACATGATGGAGTTAGAAAAATCACTGTGAAAGACTCTCAAGCCAAGTTCCACTGATCAGGAATGACAAGGGCACACTCCACAGGAGGAGTAGGTGTCATGCTGGCACAACTGTCCCTGCCTCTGAGGAACTGTTTGTATGTGGTGACTTGAATGGCCACATAGGCAGCAAATTAGACAGATACATGGAAGTCCATGCCATTGGCCAATGCAATGCTGAAGGTGAAAGAGTGCTTGAATTCGCTGTAGCAAACGATTTGGTGATAGGCAACTCTGTTTTCAAGAAGAACCACAGACATCTGGTCACTTACCAATCTGGAGAAGTCTCAACACAGATTGACTACATCTTATATCGGCGCAGGTTCAGAAAGGATGTCACAAATTTATGTAAAAGTCATCCTGGGTGAAGAATGTGCATCCCAACACAAACTTATTGTGTGTGAAATTATGGTAAATGGTCCATGCAAGTACAAGTGACAGTTCAAGCCCCGGATAACACTCTGGAAACTTGAAGACCCAGACACAAAAGCCGAGTTTGCTGAACTTTTTGCTTCTAAGATTGAAGCTAATGCACCATGACAGCTAAGATGTTAGTAGTGATAAACCCTTGACGAGGAAGAAAAGGCTGCATGGAAACAACACTATGAGCGACTTCTTAATGTGGAATTCCTAGCTCTGACCCCAATGATCTCTCAGAGGAACCCCCTGTTGAGAGTCGTAGTGTACCAATCACCACTGAGATGATAATAAAAAAGCTTTCAGTAAGATGCATATTGGCAAAGCTCCTGGACCATCAGGAATAAGAGAGAGATGCTGAAGCCCACAGACAAGGCTGGAGTAGATCTTATACGAGACCTTGTGGAAGCTATTGTTAGCAACAGCCGTATACTAGCAATCTACATCATCAGCATCTACAAAGGAAAAGGGGATGCTCTAGATGGGCAATTACTGAGGTCTAAAGCTGCTAGATCAAACTATGAAAATACTTGAAAGAGTGACTGAGCAACTGATTAGGTAACATGTGCGTATCGACGAGATGCAGTTTAGCTTCATGCCAGGCCGAGGTACAATCAACGCCATCTTCATCATCCGACACTTAGCTGCGAACAAAACCCTTTATATGGCTTTTGTCAACCTTGAGAAAGCCTTTGATCGAGTGCCAAGGAATGTAATCTGATGGACCATGCAAAAGCTGAATGTTCAGGAATGGCTATGGTACGGATGGTACAATCAACGTAATCGGAATGCTAGGAGCCGTGTGCGTGTTGGAGATGGATACAGTAATGCTTTCAGAGTGGGAGTAGGTTTACATCAGAGTTCTGTACTGAGCCCGCTGTTCATCATCATCAACCTGGAAGCCTTGTCAATCAAGCTGTGCACTGGCTGCAGCCCTTGGGAGCTCTTGTATGCTGACGACCTTGCCATTGTCAACACCTCACTAGACAGAATCACCACCAGGAAGAAGGGCATGGAAGCAAAGGGTCTAAGAGAGAACATGGGAAAGACCAAAGTAATGATTGCTGGACGAAACCTGAACTCCCTTACAAGATCAGGAAAACACCCTTGTTTGGTATGTCCAAGTGGAACAGGAAGAAACTCTTATCTTCTGCACCAACTGCTCTTGCTGGGTCCACAAGAACTGTAGTGGAATTAAAGGTCCACTCAGACCGGACCCACCATACTCATGTCCACGCTGCATGGGCACAGCAAGACCAATAGACCATAGGCCAGTAAGCGAAGTTGAGGTTGATGGAGACACACTTGACGTGGTTGCTGACTTCTGCTACCTCAGAGATACCATGTCTTCTGGTGGAGGGTGTGAGCTTGCAGCCATATGGGCGGTGAAAGTCAGACTGGAAAAAGTTCAGAGAACTTCTTCCTACCCGCACAAACAAACAACTCCCTGCTACAATCAGAGGACAAGTTTACTCCAGCTGTGTGAGGAGTGTCATGCTCTATGGTTCAGAAACGTGGGTAACATCAGCGAGCACCATCAAGCGCCTTCAACGTAACAACAGAGCCTGGTCAAGCCTGAAGAAGACATCCACTTTGAGACACTTCTAAGTATATCTAAGGCTCAAAATAAGAGACATTCCTGAAGTTCTCCAATAGGGCAGGCTGAGATGGCTTGGACACGTTGAGCACAGCACAAGCTGAATCTCACAGGTCAGATGTATATTGTAGCACAGCGGGGCCAAGGCAGATCAAAGCTTTCTTGGGACGAACTAGTGAAGCGTGATCGTGTAACCCTGAACATGGAGTCGACTCTACCAACCCACTGGATTGCCCTGCATGGAGAGGAAAACTTTGCTCTCAAAAGACAGACAGGCCACACCCTCGACATGAGGATTGATTATATTGCCTGTAAAATCAAAATAGGTTGATGATGATGATGATGATAAAAAGTAAAAATTCACATATCTCTCAGGCCTAGATCCAGAAAAACTCTTTACTTCTATATAGTATGCAAGGGGAAGATAACGAAGTGATCAATCTCATAACTTTTTGGTGCATATTGTTGGAAATTATCAATTTTTGCAAAAATAACACAACTGATATGGGTTCTGCATGTTATAATTTCTATATGCATGAATTTTCGTGGGGGAAAATACACTGGGTTTATAAAGAAGAAGCTACCATGATGGAATTTGGAATGAAGATACTTTATTTTACTCAAAATTACAGGGCCATATTTGGGTATTCGTGGCTCTTGTCCTTTGGTATATGATTTATACTGTATGTTTATATAGATGAGGTTTTAACGTACATTTCATCACAGTTGGGTGAGTTTTATGAGATATATGGGACTTTGTGTCAAATATAGTTACCAGACTTCTTTCACCATGCTAATTTGGTATGTGTTGCACAACGGTATATGTTTACAGATCAAGTTTGTTTCATCACAATGGACTGAATGTAGTTTTCCTTACTCTACAATGCCTGAAATTGGGAATCTGAAATTTTGATATGTGCATGGTTATCAAATAATTAGATCCAGATTTAGTTACTTAGACTATAGTCTAGCAAAAATTGTAAAACTTAATCTCATGTCTTACTGAATTAATTCTTGTACCCATGTCTATTTTCCGGTACTGTTTTATTATGTGAGATAAATATATATAATATATATATATAAATTTAAGGCATACCAATTTGTAATTGAGTCAAACAGATTTGCTCCATCTATATTTACAAGAAATCGAAATTATGATATTTCCTGGTACATGTATTACAAAAATGCCCGCTCTTCCATATATGGTCTGCATGTAATGACATCCCTCCAATAGATAGGGGCATTGGGAAAGGACATGTATTGCTTTTGCAATACTCTCATAATGTTTGTTAAATGAAACTTGAAATTATAAAGAATATAGTATTGCTTTTTGCCAAAACATGAAAATAAACTGATATCTACTAAGAGAAGTTCAGTTAATAACCATGTCTAAGAACATTTTGGAACAACCCTTGTACGCCATGGAGTTTTCCATATGAATGTATATTAGTTAATATCTGATGGACATTTTTAGGTTGATGTAATGGTGAATACAACTGGCAGATGTCTTGCATTATCTGAAGGTGGTATGATGTCAAAGACTATTCTCCAAAAAGCTGGAGGGAAGGTTCAAAAAGAGCTGAACGAATGTTATGCAAATGGTATCAAATTTGGTGATATTGCTGTCACTGAAGGCGGAGATCTTCAATGCCGTTACATTTTTCATACTGCACTGTATAACTGGACAACAGTTGGAAATTTCTCACTCATGGTAAGATATTATCATGATAAACTTTGAAAGATTGAAGAACTTGTATTTTTAGCTCACCTGAGCAGAATGAGCTCAAATTAGCTTTTCTGATCAAAACTTTCCATTGTCTGTCGTTGTCGTCGTTAGCATTTGTTGTTGTCATAACTTTTCACATTTTCATCTTCTCCAAAACCACTGGGCCAGAATTGCTGACATTTGCTGATATAGTGGTGATTCAGGTTTGTTAAAATCATGACCCCCGGGTGTAGGATGAGGCCACAATACATACAAATATATAGGGAAAATCTTTAAAAATCTTTTTCTCAAAAATCATTGGGCCAAAGAAGTTTACATTCACATGAAAGCTTCTTGACATAGTGCAGATTTAAGTTTGTAAAAACCATGGCCCCTGGGGGTAGGTTAGGGGGACAATAGGGATCAAAGGTTTACATGCAAATATATAGAGAAAATCTTTAAATATGGGCCAAGGTGGCTCAGTTGAGCAATGTGGTCCATGGGCTTCTTGTTAAAAAGATCATTGATTAATCATATTGATAGGCAAGGATCCTCAGGAAGTGCAGATTCAAGTTTGTTTGAATTATGGTTCTTGGTGGTTTGGATGGGGCAACAATAGGGGATAAAAATTTTACACGGGAATTAATGCAAGAAAACCTTGCTTTTCAAGAATCACTGGACATGATTAGACAAGTTTAAAATATGCTAGCATTCCAATGCAGTCATATCATGACCCAAAATTGTCTTCCTATAAACTAAATATTCACAAGGTAATCATGCAGCCATCTTGGTTTTCTTTTTTACCAGCTGCCCTCGAAAAATTTGATTTTATATGATAATCAGACCCCTACTGTTTAGAAGGTCTTATATCTCGCATCATCATGGTGAACTGGAAATAAAGTCCATTCATATAATCAGCCGTCAAACAATGTCTTCTGCTTCTCACATAATGTTAGTGAGAAAAAAATGGCATCCCAAGCCAAAGTATTAGTAGACCAAAAATTCGAAGTGATAACAAAACTGATTCAGGATAGCAGGGAAGTTCGACGTCAGATAACCCCAGATAAAGAATGTCCAAAAACGAAAGCAAGAGGTTCTAAATAATTTTGAGAATTCTTATGTGTCTGGAGGTTCTAGATACTGATATTGAAGATATTAACAATCTAAAATTAAAGATGCAGTTTGCTGAAGAATCAACATTATGTGATGTCTTAATCTGTCAGCAAGTTCTTGCAAGCATGTAGTCAAAACAAATTAAAATTTTTATTTGTGCTCATTCCAAAGAATATGTAATATGTAAACTAAACATTTTATTTTTATGACTTTACATCAACTTATTTATTTATGTCTACATGAATTCATAATGATTACATTAACTCTTAAGCAAAATCGTACATTAAATTTCTGAATTTTATTCCTTTTATCAATTTTAACTATTGCTTACATGATTTTATTTTTTATACTTGTTTAAGTTTTAAAGCACAGCTGTGATTAATAAGATTTGGCAAAACTGATAAATGGAGCTTTCAATTCAAGTGACTGTATATCTGTATTAATCTGTGTTAATTCAAATTCTGTTAAATCATGACCCTGCGGGGTTAGAGTGTGGTCATGATATGAGATCAAGAAGTTTTTGTGGGAATGAAGAGGGCAAGAAATCTGTTTAAATTTTTTTTTCTGAAGACCATCAGGACCAAGGTGACGCAGGTGATCATTGTAGCCCATGAGCCTCTTGTATAAATGGAGATTTATTCCTATTCAAACTAATTGAATTCAATCCTCTAAAATTTGCATTATGTTTTAAGTGCATGCAATTGGAAAAGGTAATTTTATGTTATTAATATAATTTATTTAATCCATATTCTTGCAAACGTTAACATTCTTTTATAACAATGACATACATATTAACAGTGCTACAC
>NC_079164.1:23802363-23812363 GCF_947568905.1 Ostrea edulis
TGAACAAAGAATTCTGCATCTACACAATATTCATTAAAATATCTATAAAAATAATTTTCAATAACATAGTCTATTCTTTAATTTATTTCGCGCACCCTTTAATAGATATGCATACGAATTTAATGCGCATTAGTTTACTTAGCATTAAATATTACCGCCGTGTGAACGCTATTTAATTTGAATTAATTTAATGCGCATTATTTTACTTCGCATCAAATTTGATGCGAAGTAAAATTTAATGCGCATCCGTGTGAACGAGACATAATTGTCATGCCCCACTCCCCCCGCACGATAGGATAGGATACACGCACGATACGATAGGATACACGCACGATACGATAGGATACACGATAAACCTGATAAACGCAAAACCTGATAAACGATCTTCACGATAGACCTGATAAACGCAAAACACGATAAACGATCTTCACGATAAACGGAAAACCTGATAGAAATGTTGTAAATTTAGAAACGGTTTAGACGGAACGAAATTTTGATACCTACAACATAATTACATTATGTTTGCATTATGTTGATAATAATATTGAAGGATTTCAATGTTCATTATATACCTACATTACGGACAACGCGGATTTCTTGTTTCCCGCGTTCTCGCGATGGGAAAAAATCTAACGCGGTAATCTATAGGTAACTCAGGAAAACCGCGTTCTCATCGCGGGATGACTATCAGCTACCTGTCCCCGTCGCGGTAACATTTGTTTAAAACATTGATCGGTTTTTTACCATATAATTTCTTTAATCCACGGTCGTACTTTTTTTTTTTTTTAATGCCATCACAGCTAAAATTTAAAAAACAATAATAAAATATATACGGCATTGAATTCATTATTTGATATCTATATGAATTTTATCAGCCAATGATTCTAAAACTTATATTGTCACCTAATGTTTAATATATAGATTGTACAGGGAATTAACTAAATGTAATATAATGTAGTGATATCATGCTTCAGTAGCTCTCTTATGCTAATGTATATTACCTTGAGTATGAAATAAAACCAAGTAATATTGTGTGTGTAGCGAGGAGGGGGTTATTTTGCATCAAGCTCTAAGTTCACGGCTCATTCAACATCTCAAGTTATTTTCAACGACCGCTTTAAAAAAAATCAACCGCACTACACCTGTTAGATATTTTTACACTATGATGGATAATTGATAGTCATAAGTAATTGGAACATATTTATTTGAATTGATATTTTGTTAACAAAACTGTTTAAAAAACATAAACAAAACCCGGCTTGTTTTAAATTCGTAATTTTGAAACGCTTAGTGTGTAAAAAAAAAATTCAAATAATCATCAAAACCAACATAAATTTCCAGTATCTACACGTACAAGTATTGGTACATGTGTACATGTACAAGGTATAAAAAAAACAACAACGATGACAGCGGAATCGTGCCCAGTTGAACAGAATTTTGGGGGATGCAACACCCTTGCACCCTTTTAAAACTTAATCTTCTAAATGTGTGAAATACAATGTCCCTGAGAATGTTAGCTGTCAAAACACGGGTGATACACAAAATCAGATATAAGGACACGCACAAGTTCAGCAGTTGCTATATAAGTAGCATACACGTGAAAAAAAATCGGAAGAAAAAGAACCATTATTAAAATATACATGTATGTGATAAACAATGTAATTTACTGATTTTTCCTTTCAAATCGGAACTCCCTATTTTTCTGTTAGTGTTAATTACAAATAACTGTTTCTAGACAAACAAATGTTTATGAACTTCAGAAGAAGGAGCTTTCAGATTTACTGTGCTCGGTTTACTGTCCTACTTTCCAGACTACTTAGAATTAAATTGTGATAAATTTTCACTCTCTCTCTGGACAGACAAATAGCTCTTCTTCTGCCTTAAAATCGACAACTTTAAGTTCTCCTTCAAATATACCGTCTTTCCTCGATTCCTAAAAATAGCTTCTTTAACAAAACGAATAAAGGTTTCGGAAAGTATCGTACTTTTTCATTAGATTTTATATACGATCCCAATAGTTTCCGAAGCTACACGATAAACGATTTTCACGATAAACGGAAAACCTGATACACGCAAAACACGATACACGATAGACCTGATAAACGCAAAACACGATAGAAAACGGAAAACCTGATACACGATAGGATAGGATACACGCACGATACGATAGGATACACGCACGATAGAGCACGATAGGAATGTCAAGAATAACGTTGCGGGTACTGTAATAACTTTTGAACAATAAGTGATAGAGCATTGATATTTCACATGAGTATTCCTTGTGACAAGACCTTTTTGTGGGTACCAACATTTTTGACCCTGTGACCTTGACCTTGGAGTTTGACCTACTTTTTAAAAACTATAACCTTGCTAATAACTTTTAAACAGTAAGAGAAAGAGCTTTGATATTTCACATGAGTATTCCTTGTGACGAGACCTATCCGTGGGTAACAACATTTTTGACCCTGTGACCTTGACCTTGGAGTTTGGCCTACTTTTTGAAAACTATAACCTTGCTAATAACTTTTGAACAGTAAGTGATAGAGCTTCAATATTTCACATGAGTATTCCTTGTGACAAGACCTTTCCGTGGGTACCAACATTTTTGACCCTGTACCTTGGAGTTTGACCTACTTTTTGAAAACTTTAACCTTGCTAATAACTTTTGAACAGTAAGTGGTAGAACTTTGATATTTCACATGAGTATTCCTTGTGACAAGACCTTTCCGTTGGTATTGAACCTTTTGACCTTGACATTTGACCTACTTTTAAGAAAAATTAAGTTGGTCATAACTTCTAAATGGTAAATATTAGAGCTTTCATATTGTACATGAGCATTTCTTGTGACAAGATCTTTCTACTGGTACCAAGATATTTGTCTTTTTGACATTGGCCATCTTCGGAATTGGCCATTATCGGGGGCATTTGTGTTTCACAAAACATCTTGTTTCTACTTAGTTCTTAAACTTAGGCCTAAATTTGTAAATGCACATTAAAGATCATTTGAAAATGTAAATGTAGAAATCACATATTCAGCGATGGTAAGAAGATATATAATCACTGCAGGTAACGAGATTTTTACAAATATGTAACAGAGACAAAAATAACATTTTTCGATATGGCCAATTCAACTTAATTGATAGATTATCATCCCCGCCCGCTCCTCAAAAATGGGCCCGCCCGGAATTTTGTTTTGTTTTGTGAAACTTGCAATTTCCAGAAAATTTTCATGTCCGACTCCGGTATTTACACTTCTTGTTTACATTTCCAGTATAGCAACTTGAAAAACCACGTGAATAAAATAGATATGGATTTCTTAATTTCTTACTGGCGTAGATAAAAGGAAGGGATTAATGTTCTTCATATTTGGAAGAAGTTTGATATCTTTCTGTGTTTGAAATTAAAGCTTAAAATGGAGTTTGTCTGTGAAATAAGCATAGATTGATATCCATCTGGCATTATAGTGATGCACTTCTGTTGACAAAAACTCGTTTGTCATTAATATTTTTGTCAGAAAATAAAAATTGAAAAATAAAATCCTTCCACCCGCCCCATACTTTTTGGTGACCCTGGATGATAATCTACTAATCAAGTTGAATTGGCATAATATTTAATGGATATAAACAAAACATAAGTAAAAAGAAAATAAACATGTTGGTCCCAGATCAGAAAAAAATTGAGGTGATTTTTACTAGTACATAACAGAGAAAAAATAACATTGTTCGATAATCTTTAATGGATATAAACAAAACATAAGTAAAAAGAAAATAAATGTGTTGGTCCCAGATCAGAAAAAAAAATGAGGTGGGGGTGCATGATACATGCCCCAATTTGGCCAGTGGTTTAACATGGAGCCATTCTAACAAACTGTGCACCAATGTATAATTGAAATCCATTTTCATATAATGAAAATACTAGCCAGTGAGTTTATCTGAAATTTTGTCACATCCTCCTGAATATATCAAGTACTAGCTAGGGTCTTACATGGCATGGTTTCGATTTAATAAGGCATTTGGAGAATTTGGAGAAAATTGTGTTGAAGGAATGAAATGGGATGGGGGCGGGACGGGGGCTTTATATAACAATTGGAGTATGAATTTTATAGAATATCACACTCTAATGTTGATCTCGGACCTGGGATTGGCCCGAGAGTTGATCTCAGCCCGTAGGGCGAGGGCCGAGATCACTCGAGGGGCAATCCCAGGTCCGAGATCAACATTAGAGTGTGATATTGTTTATATCATATACCTAAAACACAACAAGTTGATAAAAAAAAATTAAATGTTGGGGGGGGGGGGGGGATATTGACCCAAACATAAATACATAGTATACTGTACAAATGGCAACGATATTTGACTATTTCATTCCTTCAGTGAATTTACTTTAAAGGTTACGTTTCCAGTACTGTTGGCATTGTGAAACATGCTAAAGTCTGGGTTTTGTAGCTTTATTCCATTGCTGGTCACAATAATTACTAATAGATGATTAATTATGGACATTGCATTCCCTTGGTCTAGAATCTGGACGTTTCAATTTACTGAGAAACTCGTCACATCTATCTCTGTGTTGTTCATGTACATGTATAGCTCCTAGGGGCTTGCTAATTAGTACTAAGATTGGAAATAAGTGAATTATTTTTATTTATTTATTCGGATTTACCAAACTCGCCCGTTTTCATTATTTCATATAATTTGTAAGAGTTGTGGAACTTTGTTTGCATGGTGTCATCGTATGAACTGGAATGTTTACAGATATGATGCTGCCATTTCTTTGCTTAGGGAATGTACTTTATACTGTTCAAAGTAAGTTTTTTTACCGTTTCCCATCTGTTTAGCATCTATAAGTCGTTGAATACGTCGGAAGATATTGGTTCTGCTTTTCTCGTTTTATTGCCAAGTCCTCGGGATTTTGGATTTCAGAAATCGTTTTAGGCTAAAGCAGTTTTCCACATCAAAATTGCCGTAAATTAACATTTTGATCTCCATTAGGACCGGGAATTTCTGAAAATGCTTCAGTATCACACTCCATAATTATCCTACTGTTTTCTATCACCTAGAACGTTGATTGTTTTTAAATGAACTTAAACGTGTTATTGTTCTAAATAAACAATTGCTACTTGGGTTACCCCCATTTGCTTAGATACTCGCTACAATTTAAGTGCTGTTTTTGAAAACGTTTTTATTTAATTTTTCTGCTTAAATTAAATTTTGTCGTGGAAGAAAGTATCATATTTGAAAAAAAAAATGAGTCTATAATATCATTTTTTCATGTAGTTATGTTAGATTTCAAAAGATTAAAGAAGAAATAGCCATTTGAAATTTGAGGGCGAGACAGCCCCTTGACAACGGGCCGAGACAGAGATATCTCGGCCCTTAGGGCGAGACAGCCCTACCTCCTTGCAGCTTTCTTAAAGTTTTCCAAAAATATGTCAAACAGTTTTTTGGGCTTTTTAGTCCCCTACCGACGAAGTCGAAGGGGAATTTAGGTTTGCGCTCCGTTCATCTGTCTGGCTGTCCTGCAAATCTGTTTTCCGGACCTTTTGTGCTTGCAGATATTCATTGATATTTGGTACATTGCTTTGCCATAACATGTTACAGATCAAGTTTGAATTTCGTCTCGGTCCGTTGACTTTTTACTAAGTTATGGCCCATGGACTTTGAAAAATAGCATGAATTGTTAGTTTTCCGGACTTTTTTTTGACGTACTTGCAGATATTCATTTGATATTTGGTATATTGCTATGCCATAAGAAGTTACAGATCAAGTGCGAGTTTCGTCTTGGTCCGTTGATTTTTCAGTAAGATATGGCCCTTGGACTTGGAAAAATACCGTGAATTATTAGTTTTCCGGACTTTTTTTGGACGTGCTTGTAGATATTCATTTGATATTTGGTACATTGCTTTGTCATAACAAGTTACAGATCAAGTTCTAGTTTCGTCTTGGTCTGTTGATTTTTCACTAAGTTATATCCCTTGGACTTAGAAAAATAGCATGAATTATCAGCTAGTTTTCCAGACTTTTTTATGTGCTTGCAGATATTCATCTGATATTTAGTTCATTGTTTTGCCATAACAAGTTACAAATCAAGTTCAAATTTCCTTTAGGTTCGTTGATTTTTCACTAAGTTATGGCCCTTGGACTTAAAAAAATAACATGAATTATCAGTTTTATGGACTTTTTTTTAATGTGCTTGCAGATATTCATTTGATTTTCAGTACATCATGATGATTGCTAATTGCCATAACAAGTTACAGATCGATTTTGAAGTTTTCCTGGTCTTGACTTTGTACCTGAATAGTAGTTGATTTCCAACCATTAATATTCCTATCTTGGTTTCCCTATCTTCCCTTTTACCATAACTTTGGTCTCATAATGAACTTCGAATATTGTTGCAGTCCAATAATTTTTGCCTCCGATAGGGGACTATGTATTACTATGCAATACTCTTAGAATGCTTGTTTTCATTTACGGATACAGATATTACCCTGATATTTAGTCAAAGGCTTCCTCTCAGAGGAATACAATTCAGTTTGCATTTCAGCTGGATTGGTCCATCCTTGACCTACTTTTGGACTAAAAATAGGTCAGACAGTTTTCCAGACATTTTTAGGTCACCTGAGTAAACTCGGGTGACCTATTGTTTCATTACAGATGCAGAAATTGTCCTGACATTTAGTCAAAGGCTCACTCTCTGACGGGCGTATATGATATCGTTTGTGGTACTCTTGTTTTCCCTTGTACTAAGTTTCTTTATTACAGAACAGGCAACATCTCTTATCGTTCACTAGACTAGACGCAACTTCCTCAATGCTCAAGTTTTACTTCTAGTAACTAATGTTGGTAAATTATTGATATTAAACACCAGTGACAGAGGCCATGTGAGGCACAATTTAAAGCTTCTAGCTAGTAAACAATCTTTGTATTTACAATGTATTATTCTTGGGACTCTGTATGTCCTCTAATCTTTTGAACGCCCAGTCGCAGTAGCTTAGTGGTAGAGCGTAAAACTTGCTTCATAACCGGGAGATCTTGAGTTCGAGTCATGGCACGAGCAGGACTTTAAAATAGGTAGTGGTTGCTCCTTTGTCAAACGCTCGGCATTTAGAAGTGAGAACCACGGGTCTTTCGGATATGACCATAAAAATGGAGGTCCTGTGTCCTGACAGACTTTGGTACAATAAAGAACCCATAACCCTGAGTGCTAAGCATAGGACTAACTTTGTGGTGCTTACCTACTGCTGGTGACACCTCAATATGAGTGGAAAAAAATTCTTGACGGGATGTAAAAACAATCAATTTAATCTTTTGAGAACTGTGCCCCGTGAAAGATTGTGTCTTTATCCTCTACATTCTATCCATAATGTAGGATATGTTTTTATTCTTGATGTTGATAGGAGCTTTAAACGGAATAACTTTCCAGGCATAAGATTTAAAGTTGGTTTTTGAGTCGACTCGCGTAGCGAGAAGACCCTTGCTATTACCTGCAAGCTCGGATTTTGTGCACAAACCTGTTATAATCATGCGCGTGCAAATAGTTCTTATTCTTTAGTTGTTGAAATTTCAAGACCGTTTGGTAAATATCATTCCTTTCTTATCCATACTCTTTAAAACTATTCCGATTATGATTCTGCACGACATAACTTGCAAATTCTCCTTTAAAAATGTTTTGTCTGGTCTGTTTATTAGACAACTTGAGCGCGTATGAATATATTATTTCAAGAACGACTTATCTAATTTCAACATTGTCGTGTGACGTTTAGCGGGAAAAATAGCATGTGTTTACAGAAGTTGGCGAAGAGACTGATAGTGTGTGTTCACCGAAATTTATGTTATAGGGCGAAAATATCTACGTACATTTCATCGAAGACTTAAGCAACTGAATGAGGCACAAATCGTAAGTACACATGTACTTACGATTTGTGCGAATGTTGATAAAAGTATTGTTTATTGGCATTGCAAAGGCTACAACGCTGTTCACTGTCAGAACCTAAAATGTAAACAATCGGGCGTTTTTATTCAAGGTAACATCACATTAAACCCAGATTGCATATTATGTTACAATAATTTTATCAATCTTAAAAGGTACATTTTGGGAAACGCGAAAAAAGAAGAACCCCATAGTGTTTAAACTGCCGTGGCTGGTATAAATTACGTAATTTATAAGCCCAAGAAATTACTTCAAGGGAATGAAAAGACTTTGAACTTGTTGAAGTATAATTTGAAAAGTTTGTTTTTTTGTACAATGAATTATCAGTGGGAAATTTGTCATGAAATTCTATTCCATCAAAAATGAAATTTCTGGATTACATTTTTGGGGGGGAAATTGTTTGAAATAATTTACTGTGTCATTATCAGATTATCTTGGAAATGAGATAAAAAAAATATCTGTGGAGTTGAAATTGTATCCCTTTTCAAATCTTTATGTTCAGAGGGTAATCAATTAAATGAACAATTTGAATTACATGGTTTGGTCATTCGGGGAATAGCTATGGCATCAATATCCAGGTATAACAGCAAGGGCATTGCAGTTTGTCAGGTACCCATGACATCTTGCATGATACAACTCAAGAACAACCATTAGATATTGCAACAAATAGTTCAGTCAATTCTAAATCCAAAAAATCGAATAGATTTACCCTAGTGTTGGAGAATTTGCATGTTATGTTGCGCAGAATCATAATCGGAATAGTTTTAAAGAGTATGGATAAGAAAGGAATGATATTTACCAAACGGTCTTGAAATTTCAACAACTAAAGAATAAGAACAATTTGCACGCGCATGATTATAACAGGTTTGTGCACAAAATCCGAGCTCACAATTCATATTGATGAAAACAAAGTCTCTTTTTTATATATATATATGTGCTATTTTCATTCTTCTACAACATGTGCTTCTCCAAAGTTGTGGCGTTGTCTCCATTTTTAGGCATCTTTAGTCGAAATTTATCTTTTTGAATAAAATTTGTTTTTCTGCAAAGTTGTTTTCCAATTTATTTAACTTTACTTCAAGATTTTCACTTTGCTTCAGTGGTCACCTTCAAAGTGATAAGAATTTTCATTTCAATATCGAATATGTGCATTGTTGAAACTTACAGATGGACCATAGATTCATACTGATTACCTTTTCTTGTAAAGGGGATCAAAGAGAGTGCAATGAATACATTTTCCGATATTGTGTTTGGAAACAGTATATAGGAAAATATTTTTTTCTCAAGAATTGTTCAGGGAAACAATGTCATGACAAGTCAATGTTTTGTTTGAATTATGACTCTCAAAATTCCTCTCTAGGCCTAGAGTGTAAATTATCTTTAAGTATATACATTATGTTAAAATATATACCCAAGACTTTACAAATTAAAATTCTTAAGTTGCAGAAACAGAAACTTTGTAATTTCCCAAAACACTGACGAGCAGATGAAGAGAGAGTCGACTCTCAGGCCCTTCAGGCCTTTGATTTTTTTCTATGTGACATCTTTAAAATCATCTGAAAATAGAAAAGTTCAATTTAATGTAATTGAAGAGCAGGTAGTTCTTTACCAAAATTGTAAATTTGATAATCCCAGGGGTAGGGGTTTTGGTATCAGGGTGGGGCCAAAATGGTCATGCAGTTATTAAATGTGTGAACAATAGACATTTTTAACTTCTTGATAACTATTATTCCAATTCTTTTCAAATTTGGTATGAAACATATTTGGAACAAAGGGAACATTAATTGTAAATTTCAGGATTCCTGCACCCCTGGGGCCTTAGGGGCAGGGCAAAAACTGCCCAAAAATGACCAATTTTCAAAATTCTTCTTCTCAAGAACCACACACATATAAGAAAAACTAAATGCATAGTGATGTAGAGCAGTAAAGTCTCCACCAAAATTGTAAATTTCATGATCCCCGGGGTAGGGGTTCTGACCCCAAGGCGGGGCCAAACTTTTTATATAGTGTTTATGTGTAAAACACTTAAATAACATTTTCTTTAGTGCTTTTGATACTAAATTGAAACTAAATG